>NW_027520370.1:0-101115 GCF_051991245.1 Festucalex cinctus
AAAAACGCATTTAAAGCAATAAAAAGGTGATTATGGCTGTCAAACCTAAACCAAACGTTGTGCACTCAAATCTTTTGCTGTATTTAGTTTATTTTGGCATCCGGATGATGATTCTAGCATGAAATTGCTTGGGCACCTGTTAATTTTTAAGATTTTGACACATTCAGCTCAAATGTACACAATTGCTGATTATGGCTGTCAAATCTAAACCAAACGTTGTGCACTCAAATCTTTTGCTGTATTTAGTTTATTTTGGCATCCGGATGATGATTCTAGCATGAAATTGCTTGGGCACCTGTTAATTTTTAAGATTTTGACACATTCAGCTCAAATGTACACAATTGCTGATTATGGCTGTCAAATCTAAACCAAACGTTGTGCACTCAAATCTTTTGCTGTATTTAGTTTATTTTGGCATCCGGATGATGATTCTAGCATGAAATTGCTTGGGCACCTGTTAATTTTTAAGATTTTGACACATTCAGCTCAAATGTACACAATTGCTGATTATGGCTGTCAAATCTAAACCAAACGTTGTGCACTCAAATCTTTTGCTGTATTTAGTTTATTTTGGCATCCGGATGATGATTCTAGCATGAAATTGCTTGGGCACCTGTTAATTTTTAAGATTTTGACACATTCAGCTCAAATGTACACAATTGCTGATTATGGCTGTCAAATCTAAACCAAACGTTGTGCACTCAAATCTTTTGCTGTATTTAGTTTATTTTGGCATCCGGATGATGATTCTAGCATGAAATTGCTTGGGCACCTGTTAATTTTTAAGATTTTGACACATTCAGCTCAAATGTACACAATTGCTGATTATGGCTGTCAAATCTAAACCAAACGTTGTGCACTCAAATCTTTTGCTGTATTTAGTTTATTTTGGCATCCGGATGATGATTCTAGCATGAAATTGCTTGGGCACCTGTTAATTTTTAAGATTTTGACACATTCAGCTCAAATGTACAATCATGCGCTAAAAACGCATTTAAAGCAATAAAAAGGTGATTATGGCTGTCAAACCTAAACCAAACGTTGTGCACTCAAATCTTTTGCTGTATTTAGTTTATTTTGGCATCCGGATGATGATTCTAGCATGAAATTGCTTGGGCACCTGTTAATTTTTAAGATTTTGACACATTCAGCTCAAATGTACACAATTGCTGATTATGGCTGTCAAATCTAAACCAAACGTTGTGCACTCAAATCTTTTGCTGTATTTAGTTTATTTTGGCATCCGGATGATGATTCTAGCATGAAATTGCTTGGGCACCTGTTAATTTTTAAGATTTTGACACATTCAGCTCAAATGTACAATCATGCGCTAAAAACGCATTTAAAGCAATAAAAAGGTGATTATGGCTGTCAAACCTAAACCAAACGTTGTGCACTCAAATCTTTTGCTGTATTTAGTTTATTTTGGCATCCGGATGATGATTCTAGCATGAAATTGCTTGGGCACCTGTTAATTTTTAAGATTTTGACACATTCAGCTCAAATGTACACAATTGCTGATTATGGCTGTCAAATCTAAACCAAACGTTGTGCACTCAAATCTTTTGCTGTATTTAGTTTATTTTGGCATCCGGATGATGATTCTAGCATGAAATTGCTTGGGCACCTGTTAATTTTTAAGATTTTGACACATTCAGCTCAAATGTACACAATTGCTGATTATGGCTGTCAAATCTAAACCAAACGTTGTGCACTCAAATCTTTTGCTGTATTTAGTTTATTTTGGCATCCGGATGATGATTCTAGCATGAAATTGCTTGGGCACCTGTTAATTTTTAAGATTTTGACACATTCAGCTCAAATGTACACAATTGCTGATTATGGCTGTCAAATCTAAACCAAACGTTGTGCACTCAAATCTTTTGCTGTATTTAGTTTATTTTGGCATCCGGATGATGATTCTAGCATGAAATTGCTTGGGCACCTGTTAATTTTTAAGATTTTGACACATTCAGCTCAAATGTACAATCATGCGCTAAAAACGCATTTAAAGCAATAAAAAGGTGATTATGGCTGTCAAACCTAAACCAAACGTTGTGCACTCAAATCTTTTGCTGTATTTAGTTTATTTTGGCATCCGGATGATGATTCTAGCATGAAATTGCTTGGGCACCTGTTAATTTTTAAGATTTTGACACATTCAGCTCAAATGTACACAATTGCTGATTATGGCTGTCAAATCTAAACCAAACGTTGTGCACTCAAATCTTTTGCTGTATTTAGTTTATTTTGGCATCCGGATGATGATTCTAGCATGAAATTGCTTGGGCACCTGTTAATTTTTAAGATTTTGACACATTCAGCTCAAATGTACAATCATGCGCTAAAAACGCATTTAAAGCAATAAAAAGGTGATTATGGCTGTCAAACCTAAACTAAACGTTGTGCACTCAAATCTTTTGCTGTATTTAGTTTATTTTGGCATCCGGATGATGATTCTAGCATGAAATTGCTTGGGCACCTGTTAATTTTTAAGATTTTGACACATTCAGCTTCAAATGTACACAATTGCTGATTATGGCTGTCAAATCTAAACCAAACGTTGTGCACTCAAATCTTTTGCTGTATTTAGTTTATTTTGGCATCCGGATGATGATTCTAGCATGAAATTGCTTGGGCACCTGTTAATTTTTAAGATTTTGACACATTCAGCTCAAATGTACAATCATGCGCTAAAAACGCATTTAAAGCAATAAAAAGGTGATTATGGCTGTCAAACCTAAACCAAACGTTGTGCACTCAAATCTTTTGCTGTATTTAGTTTATTTTGGCATCCGGATGATGATTCTAGCATGAAATTGCTTGGGCACCTGTTAATTTTTAAGATTTTGACACATTCAGCTCAAATGTACACAATTGCTGATTATGGCTGTCAAATCTAAACCAAACGTTGTGCACTCAAAACGTTTGCTGTATTTAGTTTATTTTGGCATCCGGATGATGATTCTAGCATGAAATTGCTTGGGCACCTGTTAATTTTTAAGATTTTGACACATTCAGCTCAAATGTACAATCATGCGCTAAAAACGCATTTAAAGCAATAAAAAGGTGATTATGGCTGTCAAACCTAAACCAAACGTTGTGCACTCAAATCTTTTGCTGTATTTAGTTTATTTTGGCATCCGGATGATGATTCTAGCATGAAATTGCTTGGGCACCTGTTAATTTTTAAGATTTTGACACATTCAGCTCAAATGTACACAATTGCTGATTATGGCTGTCAAATCTAAACCAAACGTTGTGCACTCAAATCTTTTGCTGTATTTAGTTTATTTTGGCATCCGGATGATGATTCTAGCATGAAATTGCTTGGGCACCTGTTAATTTTTAAGATTTTGACACATTCAGCTCAAATGTACAATCATGCGCTAAAAACGCATTTAAAGCAATAAAAAGGTGATTATGGCTGTCAAACCTAAACCAAACGTTGTGCACTCAAATCTTTTGCTGTATTTAGTTTATTTTGGCATCCGGATGATGATTCTAGCATGAAATTGCTTGGGCACCTGTTAATTTTTAAGATTTTGACACATTCAGCTCAAATGTACACAATTGCTGATTATGGCTGTCAAATCTAAACCAAACGTTGTGCACTCAAATCTTTTGCTGTATTTAGTTTATTTTGGCATCCGGATGATGATTCTAGCATGAAATTGCTTGGGCACCTGTTAATTTTTAAGATTTTGACACATTCAGCTCAAATGTACAATCATGCGCTAAAAACGCATTTAAAGCAATAAAAAGGTGATTATGGCTGTCAAACCTAAACCAAACGTTGTGCACTCAAATCTTTTGCTGTATTTAGTTTATTTTGGCATCCGGATGATGATTCTAGCATGAAATTGCTTGGGCACCTGTTAATTTTTAAGATTTTGACACATTCAGCTCAAATGTACACAATTGCTGATTATGGCTGTCAAATCTAAACCAAACGTTGTGCACTCAAATCTTTTGCTGTATTTAGTTTATTTTGGCATCCGGATGATGATTCTAGCATGAAATTGCTTGGGCACCTGTTAATTTTTAAGATTTTGACACATTCAGCTCAAATGTACACAATTGCTGATTATGGCTGTCAAACCTAAACCAAACGTTGTGCACTCAAATCTTTTGCTGTATTTAGTTTATTTTGGCATCCGGATGATGATTCTAGCATGAAATTGCTTGGGCACCTGTTAATTTTTAAGATTTTGACACATTCAGCTCAAATGTACACAATTGCTGATTATGGCTGTCAAATCTAAACCAAACGTTGTGCACTCAAATCTTTTGCTGTATTTAGTTTATTTTGGCATCCGGATGATGATTCTAGCATGAAATTGCTTGGGCACCTGTTAATTTTTAAGATTTTGACACATTCAGCTCAAATGTACAATCATGCGCTAAAAACGCATTTAAAGCAACAAAAAGGTGATTATGGCTGTCAAACCTAAACCAAACGTTGTGCACTCAAATCTTTTGCTGTATTTAGTTTATTTTGGCATCCGGATGATGATTCTAGCATGAAATTGCTTGGGCACCTGTTAATTTTTAAGATTTTGACACATTCAGCTCAAATGTACACAATTGCTGATTATGGCTGTCAAATCTAAACCAAACGTTGTGCACTCAAATCTTTTGCTGTATTTAGTTTATTTTGGCATCCGGATGATGATTCTAGCATGAAATTGCTTGGGCACCTGTTAATTTTTAAGATTTTGACATATTCAGCTCAAATGTACAATCATGCGCTACAAACGCATTTAAAGCAATAAAAAGGTGATTATGGCTGTCAAACCTAAACCAAACGTTGTGCACTCCAATCTTTTGCTGTATTTAGTTTATTTTGGCATCCGGATGATGATTCTAGCATGAAATTGCTTGGGCACCTGTTAATTTTTAAGAATTTGACACATTCAGCTCAAATGTACACAATTGCTGATTATGGCTGTCAAATCTAAACCAAACGTTGTGCACTCAAATCTTTTGCTGTATTTTGTTTATTTTGGCATCCGGATGATGATTCTAGCATGAAATTGCTTGGGCACCTGTTAATTTTTAAGATTTTGACACATTCAGCTCAAATGTACAATCATGCGCTAAAAACGCATTTAAAGCAATAAAAAGGTGATTATGGCTGTCAAACCTAAACCAAACGTTGTGCACTCAAATCTTTTGCTGTATTTAGTTTATTTTGGCATCCGGATGATGATTCTAGCATGAAATTGCTTGGGCACCTGTTAATTTTTAAGATTTTGACACATTCAGCTCAAATGTACACAATTGCTGATTATGGCTGTCAAATCTAAACCAAACGTTGTGCACTCAAATCTTTTGCTGTATTTAGTTTATTTTGGCATCCGGATGATGATTCTAGCATGAAATTGCTTTGGCACCTGTTAATTTTTAAGATTTTGACACATTCAGCTCAAATGTACAATCATGCGCTAAAAACGCATTTAAAGCAATAAAAAGGTGATTATGGCTGTCAAACCTAAACCAAACGTTGTGCACTCAAATCTTTTGCTGTATTTAGTTTATTTTGGCATCCGGATGATGATTCTAGCATGAAATTGCTTGGGCACCTGTTAATTTTTAAGATTTTGACACATTCAGCTCAAATGTACACAATTGCTGATTATGGCTGTCAAATCTAAACCAAACGTTGTGCACTCAAATCTTTTGCTGTATTTAGTTTATTTTGGCATCCGGATGATGATTCTAGCATGAAATTGCTTGGGCACCTGTTAATTTTTAAGATTTTGACACATTCAGCTCAAATGTACAATCATGAGCTAAAAACGCATTTAAAGCAATAAAAAGGTGATTATGGCTGTCAAACCTAAACCAAACGTTGTGCACTCAAATCTTTTGCTGTATTTAGTTTATTTTGGCATCCGGATGATGATTCTAGCATGAAATTGCTTGGGCACCTGTTAATTTTTAAGATTTTGACACATTCAGCTCAAATGTACACAATTGCTGATTATGGCTGTCAAATCTAAACCAAACGTTGTGCACTCAAATCTTTTGCTGTATTTAGTTTATTTTGGCATCCGGATGATGATTCTAGCATGAAATTGCTTGGGCACCTGTTAATTTTTAAGATTTTGACACATTCAGCTCAAATGTACACAATTGCTGATTATGGCTGTCAAATCTAAACCAAACGTTGTGCACTCAAATCTTTTGCTGTATTTAGTTTATTTTGGCATCCGGATGATGATTCTAGCATGAAATTGCTTGGGCACCTGTTAATTTTTAAGATTTTGACACATTCAGCTCAAATGTACAATCATGCGCTAAAAACGCATTTAAAGCAATAAAAAGGTGATTATGGCTGTCAAACCTAAACCAAACGTTGTGCACTCAAATCTTTTGCTGTATTTAGTTTATTTTGGCATCCGGATGATGATTCTAGCATGAAATTGCTTGGGCACCTGTTAATTTTTAAGATTTTGACACATTCAGCTCAAATGTACACAATTGCTGATTATGGCTGTCAAATCTAAACCAAACGTTGTGCACTCAAATCTTTTGCTGTATTTAGTTTATTTTGGCATCCGGATGATGATTCTAGCATGAAATTGCTTGGGCACCTGTTAATTTTTAAGATTTTGACACATTCAGCTCAAATGTACAATCATGCGCTAAAAACGCATTTAAAGCAATAAAAAGGTGATTATGGCTGTCAAACCTAAACTAAACGTTGTGCACTCAAATCTTTTGCTGTATTTAGTTTATTTTGGCATCCGGATGATGATTCTAGCATGAAATTGCTTGGGCACCTGTTAATTTTTAAGATTTTGACACATTCAGCTCAAATGTACACAATTGCTGATTATGGCTGTCAAATCTAAACCAAACGTTGTGCACTCAAATCTTTTGCTGTATTTAGTTTATTTTGGCATCCGGATGATGATTCTAGCATGAAATTGCTTGGGCACCTGTTAATTTTTAAGATTTTGACACATTCAGCTCAAATGTACAATCATGCGCTAAAAACGCATTTAAAGCAATAAAAAGGTGATTATGGCTGTCAAACCTAAACCAAACGTTGTGCACTCAAATCTTTTGCTGTATTTAGTTTATTTTGGCATCCGGATGATGATTCTAGCATGAAATTGCTTGGGCACCTGTTAATTTTTAAGATTTTGACACATTCAGCTCAAATGTACACAATTGCTGATTATGGCTGTCAAATCTAAACCAAACGTTGTGCACTCAAAACGTTTGCTGTATTTAGTTTATTTTGGCATCCGGATGATGATTCTAGCATGAAATTGCTTGGGCACCTGTTAATTTTTAAGATTTTGACACATTCAGCTCAAATGTACAATCATGCGCTAAAAACGCATTTAAAGCAATAAAAAGGTGATTATGGCTGTCAAACCTAAACCAAACGTTGTGCACTCAAATCTTTTGCTGTATTTAGTTTATTTTGGCATCCGGATGATGATTCTAGCATGAAATTGCTTGGGCACCTGTTAATTTTAAGATTTTGACACATTCAGCTCAAATGTACACAATTGCTGATTATGGCTGACAAATCTAAACCAAACGTTGTGCACTCAAATCTTTTGCTGTATTTAGTTTATTTTGGCATCCGGATGATGATTCTAGCATGAAATTGCTTGGGCACCTGTTAATTTTTAAGATTTTGACACATTCAGCTCAAATGTACAATCATGCGCTAAAAACGCATTTAAAGCAATAAAAAGGTGATTATGGCTGTCAAACCTAAACCAAACGTTGTGCACTCAAATCTTTTGCTGTATTTAGTTTATTTTGGCATCCGGATGATGATTCTAGCATGAAATTGCTTGGGCACCTGTTAATTTTTAAGATTTTGACACATTCAGCTCAAATGTACACAATTGCTGATTATGGCTGTCAAATCTAAACCAAACGTTGTGCACTCAAATCTTTTGCTGTATTTAGTTTATTTTGGCATCCGGATGATGATTCTAGCATGAAATTGCTTGGGCACCTGTTAATTTTTAAGATTTTGACACATTCAGCTCAAATGTACAATCATGCGCTAAAAACGCATTTAAAGCAATAAAAAGGTGATTATGGCTGTCAAACCTAAACCAAACGTTGTGCACTCAAATCTTTTGCTGTATTTAGTTTATTTTGGCATCCGGATGATGATTCTAGCATGAAATTGCTTGGGCACCTGTTAATTTTTAAGATTTTGACACATTCAGCTCAAATGTACACAATTGCTGATTATGGCTGTCAAATCTAAACCAAACGTTGTGCACTCAAATCTTTTGCTGTATTTAGTTTATTTTGGCATCCGGATGATGATTCTAGCATGAAATTGCTTGGGCACCTGTTAATTTTTAAGATTTTGACACATTCAGCTCAAATGTACAATCATGCTCTAAAAACGCATTTAAAGCAATAAAAAGGTGATTATGGCTGTCAAACCTAAACCAAACGTTGTGCACTCAAATCTTTTGCTGTATTTAGTTTATTTTGGCATCCGGATGATGATTCTAGCATGAAATTTCTTGGGCACCTGTTAATTTTTAAGATTTTGACACATTCAGCTCAAATGTACACAATTGCTGATTATGGCTGTCAAATCTAAACCAAACGTTGTGCACTCAAATCTTTTGCTGTATTTAGTTTATTTTGGCATCCGGATGATGATTCTAGCATGAAATTGCTTGGGCACCTGTTAATTTTTAAGATTTTGACACATTCAGCTCAAATGTACAATCATGCGCTAAAAACGCATTTAAAGCAATAAAAAGGTGATTATGGCTGTCAAACCTAAACCAAACGTTGTGCACTCAAATCTTTTGCTGTATTTAGTTTATTTTGGCATCCGGATGATGATTCTAGCATGAAATTGCTTGGGCACCTGTTAATTTTTAAGATTTTGACACATTCAGCTCAAATGTACACAATTGCTGATTATGGCTGTCAAATCTAAACCAAACGTTGTGCACTCAAATCTTTTGCTGTATTTAGTTTATTTTGGCATCCGGATGATGATTCTAGCATGAAATTGCTTGGGCACCTGTTAATTTTTAAGATTTTGACACATTCAGCTCAAATGTACAATCATGCGCTAAAAACGCATTTAAAGCAATAAAAAGGTGATTATGGCTGTCAAACCTAAACCAAACGTTGTGCACTCAAATCTTTTGCTGTATTTAGTTTATTTTGGCATCCGGATGATGATTCTAGCATGAAATTGCTTGGGCACCTGTTAATTTTTAAGATTTTGACACATTCAGCTCAAATGTACACAATTGCTGATTATGGCTGTCAAATCTAAACCAAACGTTGTGCACTCAAATCTTTTGCTGTATTTAGTTTATTTTGGCATCCGGATGATGATTCTAGCATGAAATTGCTTGGGCACCTGTTAATTTTTAAGATTTTGACACATTCAGCTCAAATGTACAATCATGCGCTAAAAACGCATTTAAAGCAATAAAAAGGTGATTATGGCTGTCAAACCTAAACTAAACGTTGTGCACTCAAATCTTTTGCTGTATTTAGTTTATTTTGGCATCCGGATGATGATTCTAGCATGAAATTGCTTGGGCACCTGTTAATTTTTAAGATTTTGACACATTCAGCTCAAATGTACACAATTGCTGATTATGGCTGTCAAATCTAAACCAAACGTTGTGCACTCAAATCTTTTGCTGTATTTAGTTTATTTTGGCATCCGGATGATGATTCTAGCATGAAATTGCTTGGGCACCTGTTAATTTTTAAGATTTTGACACATTCAGCTCAAATGTACAATCATGCGCTAAAAACGCATTTAAAGCAATAAAAAGGTGATTATGGCTGTCAAACCTAAACCAAACGTTGTGCACTCAAATCTTTTGCTGTATTTAGTTTATTTTGGCATCCGGATGATGATTCTAGCATGAAATTGCTTGGGCACCTGTTAATTTTTAAGATTTTGACACATTCAGCTCAAATGTACACAATTGCTGATTATGGCTGTCAAATCTAAACCAAACGTTGTGCACTCAAAACGTTTGCTGTATTTAGTTTATTTTGGCATCCGGATGATGATTCTAGCATGAAATTGCTTGGGCACCTGTTAATTTTTAAGATTTTGACACATTCAGCTCAAATGTACAATCATGCGCTAAAAACGCATTTAAAGCAATAAAAAGGTGATTATGGCTGTCAAACCTAAACCAAACGTTGTGCACTCAAATCTTTTGCTGTATTTAGTTTATTTTGGCATCCGGATGATGATTCTAGCATGAAATTGCTTGGGCACCTGTTAATTTTTAAGATTTTGACACATTCAGCTCAAATGTACACAATTGCTGATTATGGCTGACAAATCTAAACCAAACGTTGTGCACTCAAATCTTTTGCTGTATTTAGTTTATTTTGGCATCCGGATGATGATTCTAGCATGAAATTGCTTGGGCACCTGTTAATTTTTAAGATTTTGACACATTCAGCTCAAATGTACAATCATGCGCTAAAAACGCATTTAAAGCAATAAAAAGGTGATTATGGCTGTCAAACCTAAACCAAACGTTGTGCACTCAAATCTTTTGCTGTATTTAGTTTATTTTGGCATCCGGATGATGATTCTAGCATGAAATTGCTTGGGCACCTGTTAATTTTTAAGATTTTGACACATTCAGCTCAAATGTACACAATTGCTGATTATGGCTGTCAAATCTAAACCAAACGTTGTGCACTCAAATCTTTTGCTGTATTTAGTTTATTTTGGCATCCGGATGATGATTCTAGCATGAAATTGCTTGGGCACCTGTTAATTTTTAAGATTTTGACACATTCAGCTCAAATGTACAATCATGCGCTAAAAACGCATTTAAAGCAATAAAAAGGTGATTATGGCTGTCAAACCTAAACCAAACGTTGTGCACTCAAATCTTTTGCTGTATTTAGTTTATTTTGGCATCCGGATGATGATTCTAGCATGAAATTGCTTGGGCACCTGTTAATTTTTAAGATTTTGACACATTCAGCTCAAATGTACACAATTGCTGATTATGGCTGTCAAATCTAAACCAAACGTTGTGCACTCAAATCTTTTGCTGTATTTAGTTTATTTTGGCATCCGGATGATGATTCTAGCATGAAATTGCTTGGGCACCTGTTAATTTTTAAGATTTTGACACATTCAGCTCAAATGTACAATCATGCTCTAAAAACGCATTTAAAGCAATAAAAAGGTGATTATGGCTGTCAAACCTAAACCAAACGTTGTGCACTCAAATCTTTTGCTGTATTTAGTTTATTTTGGCATCCGGATGATGATTCTAGCATGAAATTTCTTGGGCACCTGTTAATTTTTAAGATTTTGACACATTCAGCTCAAATGTACACAATTGCTGATTATGGCTGTCAAATCTAAACCAAACGTTGTGCACTCAAATCTTTTGCTGTATTTAGTTTATTTTGGCATCCGGATGATGATTCTAGCATGAAATTGCTTGGGCACCTGTTAATTTTTAAGATTTTGACACATTCAGCTCAAATGTACAATCATGCGCTAAAAACGCATTTAAAGCAATAAAAAGGTGATTATGGCTGTCAAACCTAAACCAAACGTTGTGCACTCAAATCTTTTGCTGTATTTAGTTTATTTTGGCATCCGGATGATGATTCTAGCATGAAATTGCTTGGGCACCTGTTAATTTTTAAGATTTTGACACATTCAGCTCAAATGTACACAATTGCTGATTATGGCTGTCAAATCTAAACCAAACGTTGTGCACTCAAATCTTTTGCTGATTTAGTTTATTTTGGCATCCGGATGATGATTCTAGCATGAAATTGCTTGGGCACCTGTTAATTTTTAAGATTTTGACACATTCAGCTCAAATGTACAATCATGCGCTAAAAACGCATTTAAAGCAATAAAAAGGTGATTATGGCTGTCAAACCTAAACCAAACGTTGTGCACTCAAATCTTTTGCTGTATTTAGTTTATTTTGGCATCCGGATGATGATTCTAGCATGAAATTGCTTGGGCACCTGTTAATTTTTAAGATTTTGACACATTCAGCTCAAATGTACACAATTGCTGATTATGGCTGTCAAATCTAAACCAAACGTTGTGCACTCAAATCTTTTGCTGTATTTAGTTTATTTTGGCATCCGGATGATGATTCTAGCATGAAATTGCTTGGGCACCTGTTAATTTTTAAGATTTTGACACATTCAGCTCAAATGTACAATCATGCGCTAAAAACGCATTTAAAGCAATAAAAAGGTGATTATGGCTGTCAAACCTAAACCAAACGTTGTGCACTCAAATCTTTTGCTGTATTTAGTTTATTTTGGCATCCGGATGATGATTCTAGCATGAAATTGCTTGGGCACCTGTTAATTTTTAAGATTTTGACACATTCAGCTCAAATGTACACAATTGCTGATTATGGCTGTCAAATCTAAACCAAACGTTGTGCACTCAAATCTTTTGCTGTATTTAGTTTATTTTGGCATCCGGATGATGATTCTAGCATGAAATTGCTTGGGCACCTGTTAATTTTTAAGATTTTGACACATTCAGCTCAAATGTACAATCATGCGCTAAAAACGCATTTAAAGCAATAAAAAGGTGATTATGGCTGTCAAACCTAAACCAAACGTTGTGCACTCAAATCTTTTGCTGTATTTAGTTTATTTTGGCATCCGGATGATGATTCTAGCATGAAATTGCTTGGGCACCTGTTAATTTTTAAGATTTTGACACATTCAGCTCAAATGTACACAATTGCTGATTATGGCTGTCAAATCTAAACCAAACGTTGTGCACTCAAATCTTTTGCTGTATTTAGTTTATTTTGGCATCCGGATGATGATTCTAGCATGAAATTGCTTGGGCACCTGTTAATTTTTAAGATTTTGACACATTCAGCTCAAATGTACAATCATGCGCTAAAAACGCATTTAAAGCAATAAAAAGGTGATTATGGCTGTCAAACCTAAACCAAACGTTGTGCACTCAAATCTTTTGCTGTATTTAGTTTATTTTGGCATCCGGATGATGATTCTAGCATGAAATTGCTTGGGCACCTGTTAATTTTTAAGATTTTGACACATTCAGCTCAAATGTACACAATTGCTGATTATGGCTGTCAAATCTAAACCAAACGTTGTGCACTCAAAACGTTTGCTGTATTTAGTTTATTTTGGCATCCGGATGATGATTCTAGCATGAAATTGCTTGGGCACCTGTTAATTTTTAAGATTTTGACACATTCAGCTCAAATGTACAATCATGCGCTAAAAACGCATTTAAAGCAATAAAAAGGTGATTATGGCTGTCAAACCTAAACCAAACGTTGTGCACTCAAATCTTTTGCTGTATTTAGTTTATTTTGGCATCCGGATGATGATTCTAGCATGAAATTGCTTGGGCACCTGTTAATTTTTAAGATTTTGACACATTCAGCTCAAATGTACAATCATGCGCTAAAAACGCATTTAAAGCAATAAAAAGGTGATTATGGCTGTCAAACCTAAACCAAACGTTGTGCACTCAAATCTTTTGCTGTATTTAGTTTATTTTGGCATCCGGATGATGATTCTAGCATGAAATTTCTTGGGCACCTGTTAATTTTTAAGATTTTGACACATTCAGCTCAAATGTACACAATTGCTGATTATGGCTGTCAAATCTAAACCAAACGTTGTGCACTCAAATCTTTTGCTGTATTTAGTTTATTTTGGCATCCGGATGATGATTCTAGCATGAAATTGCTTGGGCACCTGTTAATTTTTAAGATTTTGACACATTCAGCTCAAATGTACAATCATGCGCTAAAAACGCATTTAAAGCAATAAAAAGGTGATTATGGCTGTCAAACCTAAACCAAACGTTGTGCACTCAAATCTTTTGCTGTATTTAGTTTATTTTGGCATCCGGATGATGATTCTAGCATGAAATTGCTTGGGCACCTGTTAATTTTTAAGATTTTGACACATTCAGCTCAAATGTACACAATTGCTGATTATGGCTGTCAAATCTAAACCAAACGTTGTGCACTCAAATCTTTTGCTGTATTTAGTTTATTTTGGCATCCGGATGATGATTCTAGCATGAAATTGCTTGGGCACCTGTTAATTTTTAAGATTTTGACACATTCAGCTCAAATGTACAATCATGCGCTAAAAACGCATTTAAAGCAATAAAAAGGTGATTATGGCTGTCAAACCTAAACCAAACGTTGTGCACTCAAATCTTTTGCTGTATTTAGTTTATTTTGGCATCCGGATGATGATTCTAGCATGAAATTGCTTGGGCACCTGTTAATTTTTAAGATTTTGACACATTCAGCTCAAATGTACACAATTGCTGATTATGGCTGTCAAATCTAAACCAAACGTTGTGCACTCAAAACGTTTGCTGTATTTAGTTTATTTTGGCATCCGGATGATGATTCTAGCATGAAATTGCTTGGGCACCTGTTAATTTTTAAGATTTTGACACATTCAGCTCAAATGTACAATCATGCGCTAAAAACGCATTTAAAGCAATAAAAAGGTGATTATGGCTGTCAAACCTAAACCAAACGTTGTGCACTCAAATCTTTTGCTGTATTTAGTTTATTTTGGCATCCGGATGATGATTCTAGCATGAAATTGCTTGGGCACCTGTTAATTTTTAAGATTTTGACACATTCAGCTCAAATGTACAATCATGCGCTAAAAACGCATTTAAAGCAATAAAAAGGTGATTATGGCTGTCAAACCTAAACCAAACGTTGTGCACTCAAATCTTTTGCTGTATTTAGTTTATTTTGGCATCCGGATGATGATTCTAGCATGAAATTGCTTGGGCACCTGTTAATTTTTAAGATTTTGACACATTCAGCTCAAATGTACACAATTGCTGATTATGGCTGTCAAATCTAAACCAAACGTTGTGCACTCAAATCTTTTGCTGTATTTAGTTTATTTTGGCATCCGGATGATGATTCTAGCATGAAATTGCTTGGGCACCTGTTAATTTTTAAGATTTTGACACATTCAGCTCAAATGTACAATCATGCTCTAAAAACGCATTTAAAGCAATAAAAAGGTGATTATGGCTGTCAAACCTAAACCAAACGTTGTGCACTCAAATCTTTTGCTGTATTTAGTTTATTTTGGCATCCGGATGATGATTCTAGCATGAAATTTCTTGGGCACCTGTTAATTTTTAAGATTTTGACACATTCAGCTCAAATGTACACAATTGCTGATTATGGCTGTCAAATCTAAACCAAACGTTGTGCACTCAAATCTTTTGCTGTATTTAGTTTATTTTGGCATCCGGATGATGATTCTAGCATGAAATTGCTTGGGCACCTGTTAATTTTTAAGATTTTGACACATTCAGCTCAAATGTACAATCATGCGCTAAAAACGCATTTAAAGCAATAAAAAGGTGATTATGGCTGTCAAACCTAAACCAAACGTTGTGCACTCAAATCTTTTGCTGTATTTAGTTTATTTTGGCATCCGGATGATGATTCTAGCATGAAATTGCTTGGGCACCTGTTAATTTTTAAGATTTTGACACATTCAGCTCAAATGTACACAATTGCTGATTATGGCTGTCAAATCTAAACCAAACGTTGTGCACTCAAATCTTTTGCTGATTTAGTTTATTTTGGCATCCGGATGATGATTCTAGCATGAAATTGCTTGGGCACCTGTTAATTTTTAAGATTTTGACACATTCAGCTCAAATGTACAATCATGCGCTAAAAACGCATTTAAAGCAATAAAAAGGTGATTATGGCTGTCAAACCTAAACCAAACGTTGTGCACTCAAATCTTTTGCTGTATTTAGTTTATTTTGGCATCCGGATGATGATTCTAGCATGAAATTGCTTGGGCACCTGTTAATTTTTAAGATTTTGACACATTCAGCTCAAATGTACACAATTGCTGATTATGGCTGTCAAATCTAAACCAAACGTTGTGCACTCAAATCTTTTGCTGTATTTAGTTTATTTTGGCATCCGGATGATGATTCTAGCATGAAATTGCTTGGGCACCTGTTAATTTTTAAGATTTTGACACATTCAGCTCAAATGTACAATCATGCGCTAAAAACGCATTTAAAGCAATAAAAAGGTGATTATGGCTGTCAAACCTAAACCAAACGTTGTGCACTCCAATCTTTTGCTGTATTTAGTTTATTTTGGCATCCGGATGATGATTCTAGCATGAAATTGCTTGGGCACCTGTTAATTTTTAAGAATTTGACACATTCAGCTCAAATGTACACAATTGCTGATTATGGCTGTCAAATCTAAACCAAACGTTGTGCACTCAAATCTTTTGCTGTATTTTGTTTATTTTGGCATCCGGATGATGATTCTAGCATGAAATTGCTTGGGCACCTGTTAATTTTTAAGATTTTGACACATTCAGCTCAAATGTACAATCATGCGCTAAAAACGCATTTAAAGCAATAAAAAGGTGATTATGGCTGTCAAACCTAAACCAAACGTTGTGCACTCAAATCTTTTGCTGTATTTAGTTTATTTTGGCATCCGGATGATGATTCTAGCATGAAATTGCTTGGGCACCTGTTAATTTTTAAGATTTTGACACATTCAGCTCAAATGTACACAATTGCTGATTATGGCTGTCAAATCTAAACCAAACGTTGTGCACTCAAATCTTTTGCTGTATTTAGTTTATTTTGGCATCCGGATGATGATTCTAGCATGAAATTGCTTTGGCACCTGTTAATTTTTAAGATTTTGACACATTCAGCTCAAATGTACAATCATGCGCTAAAAACGCATTTAAAGCAATAAAAAGGTGATTATGGCTGTCAAACCTAAACCAAACGTTGTGCACTCAAATCTTTTGCTGTATTTAGTTTATTTTGGCATCCGGATGATGATTCTAGCATGAAATTGCTTGGGCACCTGTTAATTTTTAAGATTTTGACACATTCAGCTCAAATGTACACAATTGCTGATTATGGCTGTCAAATCTAAACCAAACGTTGTGCACTCAAAACGTTTGCTGTATTTAGTTTATTTTGGCATCCGGATGATGATTCTAGCATGAAATTGCTTGGGCACCTGTTAATTTTTAAGATTTTGACACATTCAGCTCAAATGTACAATCATGCGCTAAAAACGCATTTAAAGCAATAAAAAGGTGATTATGGCTGTCAAACCTAAACCAAACGTTGTGCACTCAAATCTTTTGCTGTATTTAGTTTATTTTGGCATCCGGATGATGATTCTAGCATGAAATTGCTTGGGCACCTGTTAATTTTTAAGATTTTGACACATTCAGCTCAAATGTACAATCATGCGCTAAAAACGCATTTAAAGCAATAAAAAGGTGATTATGGCTGTCAAACCTAAACCAAACGTTGTGCACTCAAATCTTTTGCTGTATTTAGTTTATTTTGGCATCCGGATGATGATTCTAGCATGAAATTGCTTGGGCACCTGTTAATTTTTAAGATTTTGACACATTCAGCTCAAATGTACACAATTGCTGATTATGGCTGTCAAATCTAAACCAAACGTTGTGCACTCAAATCTTTTGCTGTATTTAGTTTATTTTGGCATCCGGATGATGATTCTAGCATGAAATTGCTTGGGCACCTGTTAATTTTTAAGATTTTGACACATTCAGCTCAAATGTACAATCATGCTCTAAAAACGCATTTAAAGCAATAAAAAGGTGATTATGGCTGTCAAACCTAAACCAAACGTTGTGCACTCAAATCTTTTGCTGTATTTAGTTTATTTTGGCATCCGGATGATGATTCTAGCATGAAATTTCTTGGGCACCTGTTAATTTTTAAGATTTTGACACATTCAGCTCAAATGTACACAATTGCTGATTATGGCTGTCAAATCTAAACCAAACGTTGTGCACTCAAATCTTTTGCTGTATTTAGTTTATTTTGGCATCCGGATGATGATTCTAGCATGAAATTGCTTGGGCACCTGTTAATTTTTAAGATTTTGACACATTCAGCTCAAATGTACAATCATGCGCTAAAAACGCATTTAAAGCAATAAAAAGGTGATTATGGCTGTCAAACCTAAACCAAACGTTGTGCACTCAAATCTTTTGCTGTATTTAGTTTATTTTGGCATCCGGATGATGATTCTAGCATGAAATTGCTTGGGCACCTGTTAATTTTTAAGATTTTGACACATTCAGCTCAAATGTACACAATTGCTGATTATGGCTGTCAAATCTAAACCAAACGTTGTGCACTCAAATCTTTTGCTGATTTAGTTTATTTTGGCATCCGGATGATGATTCTAGCATGAAATTGCTTGGGCACCTGTTAATTTTTAAGATTTTGACACATTCAGCTCAAATGTACAATCATGCGCTAAAAACGCATTTAAAGCAATAAAAAGGTGATTATGGCTGTCAAACCTAAACCAAACGTTGTGCACTCAAATCTTTTGCTGTATTTAGTTTATTTTGGCATCCGGATGATGATTCTAGCATGAAATTGCTTGGGCACCTGTTAATTTTTAAGATTTTGACACATTCAGCTCAAATGTACACAATTGCTGATTATGGCTGTCAAATCTAAACCAAACGTTGTGCACTCAAATCTTTTGCTGTATTTAGTTTATTTTGGCATCCGGATGATGATTCTAGCATGAAATTGCTTGGGCACCTGTTAATTTTTAAGATTTTGACACATTCAGCTCAAATGTACAATCATGCGCTAAAAACGCATTTAAAGCAATAAAAAGGTGATTATGGCTGTCAAACCTAAACCAAACGTTGTGCACTCAAATCTTTTGCTGTATTTAGTTTATTTTGGCATCCGGATGATGATTCTAGCATGAAATTGCTTGGGCACCTGTTAATTTTTAAGATTTTGACACATTCAGCTCAAATGTACACAATTGCTGATTATGGCTGTCAAATCTAAACCAAACGTTGTGCACTCAAAACGTTTGCTGTATTTAGTTTATTTTGGCATCCGGATGATGATTCTAGCATGAAATTGCTTGGGCACCTGTTAATTTTTAAGATTTTGACACATTCAGCTCAAATGTACAATCATGCGCTAAAAACGCATTTAAAGCAATAAAAAGGTGATTATGGCTGTCAAACCTAAACCAAACGTTGTGCACTCAAATCTTTTGCTGTATTTAGTTTATTTTGGCATCCGGATGATGATTCTAGCATGAAATTGCTTGGGCACCTGTTAATTTTTAAGATTTTGACACATTCAGCTCAAATGTACAATCATGCGCTAAAAACGCATTTAAAGCAATAAAAAGGTGATTATGGCTGTCAAACCTAAACCAAACGTTGTGCACTCAAATCTTTTGCTGTATTTAGTTTATTTTGGCATCCGGATGATGATTCTAGCATGATATTGCTTGGGCACCTGTTAATTTTTAAGATTTTGACACATTCAGCTCAAATGTACACAATTGCTGATTATGGCTGTCAAATCTAAACCAAACGTTGTGCACTCAAATCTTTTGCTGTATTTAGTTTATTTTGGCATCCGGATGATGATTCTAGCATGAAATTGCTTGGGCACCTGTTAATTTTTAAGATTTTGACACATTCAGCTCAAATGTACAATCATGCGCTAAAAACGCATTTAAAGCAATAAAAAGGTGATTATGGCTGTCAAACCTAAACCAAACGTTGTGCACTCAAATCTTTTGCTGTATTTAGTTTATTTTGGCATCCGGATGATGATTCTAGCATGAAATTGCTTGGGCACCTGTTAATTTTTAAGATTTTGACACATTCAGCTCAAATGTACACAATTGCTGATTATGGCTGTCAAATCTAAACCAAACGTTGTGCACTCAAATCTTTTGCTGTATTTAGTTTATTTTGGCATCCGGATGATGATTCTAGCATGAAATTGCTTGGGCACCTGTTAATTTTTAAGATTTTGACACATTCAGCTCAAATGTACAATCATGCTCTAAAAACGCATTTAAAGCAATAAAAAGGTGATTATGGCTGTCAAACCTAAACCAAACGTTGTGCACTCAAATCTTTTGCTGTATTTAGTTTATTTTGGCATCCGGATGATGATTCTAGCATGAAATTTCTTGGGCACCTGTTAATTTTTAAGATTTTGACACATTCAGCTCAAATGTACACAATTGCTGATTATGGCTGTCAAATCTAAACCAAACGTTGTGCACTCAAATCTTTTGCTGTATTTAGTTTATTTTGGCATCCGGATGATGATTCTAGCATGAAATTGCTTGGGCACCTGTTAATTTTTAAGATTTTGACACATTCAGCTCAAATGTACAATCATGCGCTAAAAACGCATTTAAAGCAATAAAAAGGTGATTATGGCTGTCAAACCTAAACCAAACGTTGTGCACTCAAATCTTTTGCTGTATTTAGTTTATTTTGGCATCCGGATGATGATTCTAGCATGAAATTGCTTGGGCACCTGTTAATTTTTAAGATTTTGACACATTCAGCTCAAATGTACACAATTGCTGATTATGGCTGTCAAATCTAAACCAAACGTTGTGCACTCAAATCTTTTGCTGATTTAGTTTATTTTGGCATCCGGATGATGATTCTAGCATGAAATTGCTTGGGCACCTGTTAATTTTTAAGATTTTGACACATTCAGCTCAAATGTACAATCATGCGCTAAAAACGCATTTAAAGCAATAAAAAGGTGATTATGGCTGTCAAACCTAAACCAAACGTTGTGCACTCAAATCTTTTGCTGTATTTAGTTTATTTTGGCATCCGGATGATGATTCTAGCATGAAATTGCTTGGGCACCTGTTAATTTTTAAGATTTTGACACATTCAGCTCAAATGTACACAATTGCTGATTATGGCTGTCAAATCTAAACCAAACGTTGTGCACTCAAATCTTTTGCTGTATTTAGTTTATTTTGGCATCCGGATGATGATTCTAGCATGAAATTGCTTGGGCACCTGTTAATTTTTAAGATTTTGACACATTCAGCTCAAATGTACAATCATGCGCTAAAAACGCATTTAAAGCAATAAAAAGGTGATTATGGCTGTCAAACCTAAACCAAACGTTGTGCACTCAAATCTTTTGCTGTATTTAGTTTATTTTGGCATCCGGATGATGATTCTAGCATGAAATTGCTTGGGCACCTGTTAATTTTTAAGATTTTGACACATTCAGCTCAAATGTACACAATTGCTGATTATGGCTGTCAAATCTAAACCAAACGTTGTGCACTCAAATCTTTTGCTGATTTAGTTTATTTTGGCATCCGGATGATGATTCTAGCATGAAATTGCTTGGGCACCTGTTAATTTTTAAGATTTTGACACATTCAGCTCAAATGTGCAATCATGCGCTAAAAACGCATTTAAAGCAATAAAAAGGTGATTATGGCTGTCAAACCTAAACCAAACGTTGTGCACTCAAATCTTTTGCTGTATTTAGTTTATTTTGGCATCCGGATGATGATTCTAGCATGAAATTGCTTGGGCACCTGTTAATTTTTAAGATTTTGACACATTCAGCTCAAATGTACACAATTGCTGATTATGGCTGTCAAATCTAAACCAAACGTTGTGCACTCAAATCTTTTGCTGTATTTAGTTTATTTTGGCATCCGGATGATGATTCTAGCATGAAATTGCTTGGGCACCTGTTAATTTTTAAGATTTTGACACATTCAGCTCAAATGTACAATCATGCGCTAAAAACGCATTTAAAGCAATAAAAAGGTGATTATGGCTGTCAAACCTAAACCAAACGTTGTGCACTCAAATCTTTTGCTGTATTTAGTTTATTTTGGCATCCGGATGATGATTCTAGCATGAAATTGCTTGGGCACCTGTTAATTTTTAAGATTTTGACACATTCAGCTCAAATGTACACAATTGCTGATTATGGCTGTCAAATCTAAACCAAACGTTGTGCACTCAAATCTTTTGCTGATTTAGTTTATTTTGGCATCCGGATGATGATTCTAGCATGAAATTGCTTGGGCACCTGTTAATTTTTAAGATTTTGACACATTCAGCTCAAATGTACAATCATGCGCTAAAAACGCATTTAAAGCAATAAAAAGGTGATTATGGCTGTCAAACCTAAACCAAACGTTGTGCACTCAAATCTTTTGCTGTATTTAGTTTATTTTGGCATCCGGATGATGATTCTAGCATGAAATTGCTTGGGCACCTGTTAATTTTTAAGATTTTGACACATTCAGCTCAAATGTACACAATTGCTGATTATGGCTGTCAAATCTAAACCAAACGTTGTGCACTCAAATCTTTTGCTGTATTTAGTTTATTTTGGCATCCGGATGATGATTCTAGCATGAAATTGCTTGGGCACCTGTTAATTTTTAAGATTTTGACACATTCAGCTCAAATGTACACAATTGCTGATTATGGCTGTCAAATCTAAACCAAACGTTGTGCACTCAAATCTTTTGCTGTATTTAGTTTATTTTGGCATCCGGATGATGATTCTAGCATGAAATTGCTTGGGCACCTGTTAATTTTTAAGATTTTGACACATTCAGCTCAAATGTACACAATTGCTGATTATGGCTGTCAAATCTAAACCAAACGTTGTGCACTCAAATCTTTTGCTGTATTTAGTTTATTTTGGCATCCGGATGATGATTCTAGCATGAAATTGCTTGGGCACCTGTTAATTTTTAAGATTTTGACACATTCAGCTCAAATGTACAATCATGCGCTAAAAACGCATTTAAAGCAATAAAAAGGTGATTATGGCTGTCAAACCTAAACCAAACGTTGTGCACTCAAATCTTTTGCTGTATTTAGTTTATTTTGGCATCCGGATGATGATTCTAGCATGAAATTGCTTGGGCACCTGTTAATTTTTAAGATTTTGACACATTCAGCTCAAATGTACACAATTGCTGATTATGGCTGTCAAATCTAAACCAAACGTTGTGCACTCAAATCTTTTGCTGTATTTAGTTTATTTTGGCATCCGGATGATGATTCTAGCATGAAATTGCTTGGGCACCTGTTAATTTTTAAGATTTTGACACATTCAGCTCAAATGTACAATCATGCGCTAAAAACGCATTTAAAGCAATACAAAGGTGATTATGGCTGTCAAACCTAAACCAAACGTTGTGCACTCAAATCTTTTGCTGTATTTAGTTTATTTTGGCATCCGGATGATGATTCTAGCATGAAATTGCTTGGGCACCTGTTAATTTTTAAGATTTTGACACATTCAGCTCAAATGTACACAATTGCTGATTATGGCTGTCAAATCTAAACCAAACGTTGTGCACTCAAATCTTTTGCTGTATTTAGTTTATTTTGGCATCCGGATGATGATTCTAGCATGAAATTGCTTGGGCACCTGTTAATTTTTAAGATTTTGACACATTCAGCTCAAATGTACACAATTGCTGATTATGGCTGTCAAATCTAAACCAAACGTTGTGCACTCAAATCTTTTGCTGATTTAGTTTATTTTGGCATCCGGATGATGATTCTAGCATGAAATTGCTTGGGCACCTGTTAATTTTTAAGATTTTGACACATTCAGCTCAAATGTGCAATCATGCGCTAAAAACGCATTTAAAGCAATAAAAAGGTGATTATGGCTGTCAAACCTAAACCAAACGTTGTGCACTCAAATCTTTTGCTGTATTTAGTTTATTTTGGCATCCGGATGATGATTCTAGCATGAAATTGCTTGGGCACCTGTTAATTTTTAAGATTTTGACACATTCAGCTCAAATGTACACAATTGCTGATTATGGCTGTCAAATCTAAACCAAACGTTGTGCACTCAAATCTTTTGCTGTATTTAGTTTATTTTGGCATCCGGATGATGATTCTAGCATGAAATTGCTTGGGCACCTGTTAATTTTTAAGATTTTGACACATTCAGCTCAAATGTACAATCATGCGCTAAAAACGCATTTAAAGCAATAAAAAGGTGATTATGGCTGTCAAACCTAAACCAAACGTTGTGCACTCAAATCTTTTGCTGTATTTAGTTTATTTTGGCATCCGGATGATGATTCTAGCATGAAATTGCTTGGGCACCTGTTAATTTTTAAGATTTTGACACATTCAGCTCAAATGTACACAATTGCTGATTATGGCTGTCAAATCTAAACCAAACGTTGTGCACTCAAATCTTTTGCTGATTTAGTTTATTTTGGCATCCGGATGATGATTCTAGCATGAAATTGCTTGGGCACCTGTTAATTTTTAAGATTTTGACACATTCAGCTCAAATGTACAATCATGCGCTAAAAACGCATTTAAAGCAATAAAAAGGTGATTATGGCTGTCAAACCTAAACCAAACGTTGTGCACTCAAATCTTTTGCTGTATTTAGTTTATTTTGGCATCCGGATGATGATTCTAGCATGAAATTGCTTGGGCACCTGTTAATTTTTAAGATTTTGACACATTCAGCTCAAATGTACACAATTGCTGATTATGGCTGTCAAATCTAAACCAAACGTTGTGCACTCAAATCTTTTGCTGTATTTAGTTTATTTTGGCATCCGGATGATGATTCTAGCATGAAATTGCTTGGGCACCTGTTAATTTTTAAGATTTTGACACATTCAGCTCAAATGTACACAATTGCTGATTATGGCTGTCAAATCTAAACCAAACGTTGTGCACTCAAATCTTTTGCTGTATTTAGTTTATTTTGGCATCCGGATGATGATTCTAGCATGAAATTGCTTGGGCACCTGTTAATTTTTAAGATTTTGACACATTCAGCTCAAATGTACACAATTGCTGATTATGGCTGTCAAATCTAAACCAAACGTTGTGCACTCAAATCTTTTGCTGTATTTAGTTTATTTTGGCATCCGGATGATGATTCTAGCATGAAATTGCTTGGGCACCTGTTAATTTTTAAGATTTTGACACATTCAGCTCAAATGTACAATCATGCGCTAAAAACGCATTTAAAGCAATAAAAAGGTGATTATGGCTGTCAAACCTAAACCAAACGTTGTGCACTCAAATCTTTTGCTGTATTTAGTTTATTTTGGCATCCGGATGATGATTCTAGCATGAAATTGCTTGGGCACCTGTTAATTTTTAAGATTTTGACACATTCAGCTCAAATGTACACAATTGCTGATTATGGCTGTCAAATCTAAACCAAACGTTGTGCACTCAAATCTTTTGCTGTATTTAGTTTATTTTGGCATCCGGATGATGATTCTAGCATGAAATTGCTTGGGCACCTGTTAATTTTTAAGATTTTGACACATTCAGCTCAAATGTACAATCATGCGCTAAAAACGCATTTAAAGCAATACAAAGGTGATTATGGCTGTCAAACCTAAACCAAACGTTGTGCACTCAAATCTTTTGCTGTATTTAGTTTATTTTGGCATCCGGATGATGATTCTAGCATGAAATTGCTTGGGCACCTGTTAATTTTTAAGATTTTGACACATTCAGCTCAAATGTACACAATTGCTGATTATGGCTGTCAAATCTAAACCAAACGTTGTGCACTCAAATCTTTTGCTGTATTTAGTTTATTTTGGCATCCGGATGATGATTCTAGCATGAAATTGCTTGGGCACCTGTTAATTTTTAAGATTTTGACACATTCAGCTCAAATGTACAATCATGCGCTAAAAACGCATTTAAAGCAATAAAAAGGTGATTATGGCTGTCAAACCTAAACCAAACGTTGTGCACTCAAATCTTTTGCTGTATTTAGTTTATTTTGGCATCCGGATGATGATTCTAGCATGAAATTGCTTGGGCACCTGTTAATTTTTAAGATTTTGACACATTCAGCTCAAATGTACACAATTGCTGATTATGGCTGTCAAATCTAAACCAAACGTTGTGCACTCAAATCTTTTGCTGTATTTAGTTTATTTTGGCATCCGGATGATGATTCTAGCATGAAATTGCTTGGGCACCTGTTAATTTTTAAGATTTTGACACATTCAGCTCAAATGTACAATCATGCGCTAAAAACGCATTTAAAGCAATAAAAAGGTGATTATGGCTGTCAAACCTAAACCAAACGTTGTGCACTCAAATCTTTTGCTGTATTTAGTTTATTTTGGCATCCGGATGATGATTCTAGCATGAAATTGCTTGGGCACCTGTTAATTTTTAAGATTTTGACACATTCCGCTCAAATGTACACAATTGCTGATTATGGCTGTCAAATCTAAACCAAACGTTGTGCACTCAAAACGTTTGCTGTATTTAGTTTATTTTGGCATCCGGATGATGATTCTAGCATGAAATTGCTTGGGCACCTGTTAATTTTTAAGATTTTGACACATTCAGCTCAAATGTACAATCATGCGCTAAAAACGCATTTAAAGCAATAAAAAGGTGATTATGGCTGTCAAACCTAAACCAAACGTTGTGCACTCAAATCTTTTGCTGTATTTAGTTTATTTTGGCATCCGGATGATGATTCTAGCATGAAATTGCTTGGGCACCTGTTAATTTTTAAGATTTTGACACATTCAGCTCAAATGTACAATCATGCGCTAAAAACGCATTTAAAGCAATAAAAAGGTGATTATGGCTGTCAAACCTAAACCAAACGTTGTGCACTCAAATCTTTTGCTGTGTTTAGTTTATTTTGGCATCCGGATGATGATTCTAGCATGAAATTGCTTGGGCACCTGTTAATTTTTAAGATTTTGACACATTCAGCTCAAATGTACACAATTGCTGATTATGGCTGTCAAATCTAAACCAAACGTTGTGCACTCAAATCTTTTGCTGTATTTAGTTTATTTTGGCATCCGGATGATGATTCTAGCATGAAATTGCTTGGGCACCTGTTAATTTTTAAGATTTTGACACATTCAGCTCAAATGTACAATCATGCTCTAAAAACGCATTTAAAGCAATAAAAAGGTGATTATGGCTGTCAAACCTAAACCAAACGTTGTGCACTCAAATCTTTTGCTGTATTTAGTTTATTTTGGCATCCGGATGATGATTCTAGCATGAAATTTCTTGGGCACCTGTTAATTTTTAAGATTTTGACACATTCAGCTCAAATGTACACAATTGCTGATTATGGCTGTCAAATCTAAACCAAACGTTGTGCACTCAAATCTTTTGCTGTATTTAGTTTATTTTGGCATCCGGATGATGATTCTAGCATGAAATTGCTTGGGCACCTGTTAATTTTTAAGATTTTGACACATTCAGCTCAAATGTACAATCATGCGCTAAAAACGCATTTAAAGCAATAAAAAGGTGATTATGGCTGTCAAACCTAAACCAAACGTTGTGCACTCAAATCTTTTGCTGTATTTAGTTTATTTTGGCATCCGGATGATGATTCTAGCATGAAATTGCTTGGGCACCTGTTAATTTTTAAGATTTTGACACATTCAGCTCAAATGTACACAATTGCTGATTATGGCTGTCAAATCTAAACCAAACGTTGTGCACTCAAATCTTTTGCTGATTTAGTTTATTTTGGCATCCGGATGATGATTCTAGCATGAAATTGCTTGGGCACCTGTTAATTTTTAAGATTTTGACACATTCAGCTCAAATGTACAATCATGCGCTAAAAACGCATTTAAAGCAATAAAAAGGTGATTATGGCTGTCAAACCTAAACCAAACGTTGTGCACTCAAATCTTTTGCTGTATTTAGTTTATTTTGGCATCCGGATGATGATTCTAGCATGAAATTGCTTGGGCACCTGTTAATTTTTAAGATTTTGACACATTCAGCTCAAATGTACACAATTGCTGATTATGGCTGTCAAATCTAAACCAAACGTTGTGCACTCAAATCTTTTGCTGTATTTAGTTTATTTTGGCATCCGGATGATGATTCTAGCATGAAATTGCTTGGGCACCTGTTAATTTTTAAGATTTTGACACATTCAGCTCAAATGTACAATCATGCGCTAAAAACGCATTTAAAGCAATAAAAAGGTGATTATGGCTGTCAAACCTAAACCAAACGTTGTGCACTCAAATCTTTTGCTGTATTTAGTTTATTTTGGCATCCGGATGATGATTCTAGCATGAAATTGCTTGGGCACCTGTTAATTTTTAAGATTTTGACACATTCAGCTCAAATGTACACAATTGCTGATTATGGCTGTCAAATCTAAACCAAACGTTGTGCACTCAAAACGTTTGCTGTATTTAGTTTATTTTGGCATCCGGATGATGATTCTAGCATGAAATTGCTTGGGCACCTGTTAATTTTTAAGATTTTGACACATTCAGCTCAAATGTACAATCATGCGCTAAAAACGCATTTAAAGCAATAAAAAGGTGATTATGGCTGTCAAACCTAAACCAAACGTTGTGCACTCAAATCTTTTGCTGTATTTAGTTTATTTTGGCATCCGGATGATGATTCTAGCATGAAATTGCTTGGGCACCTGTTAATTTTTAAGATTTTGACACATTCAGCTCAAATGTACAATCATGCGCTAAAAACGCATTTAAAGCAATAAAAAGGTGATTATGGCTGTCAAACCTAAACCAAACGTTGTGCACTCAAATCTTTTGCTGTATTTAGTTTATTTTGGCATCCGGATGATGATTCTAGCATGATATTGCTTGGGCACCTGTTAATTTTTAAGATTTTGACACATTCAGCTCAAATGTACACAATTGCTGATTATGGCTGTCAAATCTAAACCAAACGTTGTGCACTCAAATCTTTTGCTGTATTTAGTTTATTTTGGCATCCGGATGATGATTCTAGCATGAAATTGCTTGGGCACCTGTTAATTTTTAAGATTTTGACACATTCAGCTCAAATGTACAATCATGCGCTAAAAACGCATTTAAAGCAATAAAAAGGTGATTATGGCTGTCAAACCTAAACCAAACGTTGTGCACTCAAATCTTTTGCTGTATTTAGTTTATTTTGGCATCCGGATGATGATTCTAGCATGAAATTGCTTGGGCACCTGTTAATTTTTAAGATTTTGACACATTCAGCTCAAATGTACACAATTGCTGATTATGGCTGTCAAATCTAAACCAAACGTTGTGCACTCAAATCTTTTGCTGTATTTAGTTTATTTTGGCATCCGGATGATGATTCTAGCATGAAATTGCTTGGGCACCTGTTAATTTTTAAGATTTTGACACATTCAGCTCAAATGTACAATCATGCTCTAAAAACGCATTTAAAGCAATAAAAAGGTGATTATGGCTGTCAAACCTAAACCAAACGTTGTGCACTCAAATCTTTTGCTGTATTTAGTTTATTTTGGCATCCGGATGATGATTCTAGCATGAAATTTCTTGGGCACCTGTTAATTTTTAAGATTTTGACACATTCAGCTCAAATGTACACAATTGCTGATTATGGCTGTCAAATCTAAACCAAACGTTGTGCACTCAAATCTTTTGCTGTATTTAGTTTATTTTGGCATCCGGATGATGATTCTAGCATGAAATTGCTTGGGCACCTGTTAATTTTTAAGATTTTGACACATTCAGCTCAAATGTACAATCATGCGCTAAAAACGCATTTAAAGCAATAAAAAGGTGATTATGGCTGTCAAACCTAAACCAAACGTTGTGCACTCAAATCTTTTGCTGTATTTAGTTTATTTTGGCATCCGGATGATGATTCTAGCATGAAATTGCTTGGGCACCTGTTAATTTTTAAGATTTTGACACATTCAGCTCAAATGTACACAATTGCTGATTATGGCTGTCAAATCTAAACCAAACGTTGTGCACTCAAATCTTTTGCTGATTTAGTTTATTTTGGCATCCGGATGATGATTCTAGCATGAAATTGCTTGGGCACCTGTTAATTTTTAAGATTTTGACACATTCAGCTCAAATGTACAATCATGCGCTAAAAACGCATTTAAAGCAATAAAAAGGTGATTATGGCTGTCAAACCTAAACCAAACGTTGTGCACTCAAATCTTTTGCTGTATTTAGTTTATTTTGGCATCCGGATGATGATTCTAGCATGAAATTGCTTGGGCACCTGTTAATTTTTAAGATTTTGACACATTCAGCTCAAATGTACACAATTGCTGATTATGGCTGTCAAATCTAAACCAAACGTTGTGCACTCAAATCTTTTGCTGTATTTAGTTTATTTTGGCATCCGGATGATGATTCTAGCATGAAATTGCTTGGGCACCTGTTAATTTTTAAGATTTTGACACATTCAGCTCAAATGTACAATCATGCGCTAAAAACGCATTTAAAGCAATAAAAAGGTGATTATGGCTGTCAAACCTAAACCAAACGTTGTGCACTCAAATCTTTTGCTGTATTTAGTTTATTTTGGCATCCGGATGATGATTCTAGCATGAAATTGCTTGGGCACCTGTTAATTTTTAAGATTTTGACACATTCAGCTCAAATGTACACAATTGCTGATTATGGCTGTCAAATCTAAACCAAACGTTGTGCACTCAAATCTTTTGCTGATTTAGTTTATTTTGGCATCCGGATGATGATTCTAGCATGAAATTGCTTGGGCACCTGTTAATTTTTAAGATTTTGACACATTCAGCTCAAATGTGCAATCATGCGCTAAAAACGCATTTAAAGCAATAAAAAGGTGATTATGGCTGTCAAACCTAAACCAAACGTTGTGCACTCAAATCTTTTGCTGTATTTAGTTTATTTTGGCATCCGGATGATGATTCTAGCATGAAATTGCTTGGGCACCTGTTAATTTTTAAGATTTTGACACATTCAGCTCAAATGTACACAATTGCTGATTATGGCTGTCAAATCTAAACCAAACGTTGTGCACTCAAATCTTTTGCTGTATTTAGTTTATTTTGGCATCCGGATGATGATTCTAGCATGAAATTGCTTGGGCACCTGTTAATTTTTAAGATTTTGACACATTCAGCTCAAATGTACAATCATGCGCTAAAAACGCATTTAAAGCAATAAAAAGGTGATTATGGCTGTCAAACCTAAACCAAACGTTGTGCACTCAAATCTTTTGCTGTATTTAGTTTATTTTGGCATCCGGATGATGATTCTAGCATGAAATTGCTTGGGCACCTGTTAATTTTTAAGATTTTGACACATTCAGCTCAAATGTACACAATTGCTGATTATGGCTGTCAAATCTAAACCAAACGTTGTGCACTCAAATCTTTTGCTGATTTAGTTTATTTTGGCATCCGGATGATGATTCTAGCATGAAATTGCTTGGGCACCTGTTAATTTTTAAGATTTTGACACATTCAGCTCAAATGTACAATCATGCGCTAAAAACGCATTTAAAGCAATAAAAAGGTGATTATGGCTGTCAAACCTAAACCAAACGTTGTGCACTCAAATCTTTTGCTGTATTTAGTTTATTTTGGCATCCGGATGATGATTCTAGCATGAAATTGCTTGGGCACCTGTTAATTTTTAAGATTTTGACACATTCAGCTCAAATGTACACAATTGCTGATTATGGCTGTCAAATCTAAACCAAACGTTGTGCACTCAAATCTTTTGCTGTATTTAGTTTATTTTGGCATCCGGATGATGATTCTAGCATGAAATTGCTTGGGCACCTGTTAATTTTTAAGATTTTGACACATTCAGCTCAAATGTACACAATTGCTGATTATGGCTGTCAAATCTAAACCAAACGTTGTGCACTCAAATCTTTTGCTGTATTTAGTTTATTTTGGCATCCGGATGATGATTCTAGCATGAAATTGCTTGGGCACCTGTTAATTTTTAAGATTTTGACACATTCAGCTCAAATGTACACAATTGCTGATTATGGCTGTCAAATCTAAACCAAACGTTGTGCACTCAAATCTTTTGCTGTATTTAGTTTATTTTGGCATCCGGATGATGATTCTAGCATGAAATTGCTTGGGCACCTGTTAATTTTTAAGATTTTGACACATTCAGCTCAAATGTACAATCATGCGCTAAAAACGCATTTAAAGCAATAAAAAGGTGATTATGGCTGTCAAACCTAAACCAAACGTTGTGCACTCAAATCTTTTGCTGTATTTAGTTTATTTTGGCATCCGGATGATGATTCTAGCATGAAATTGCTTGGGCACCTGTTAATTTTTAAGATTTTGACACATTCAGCTCAAATGTACACAATTGCTGATTATGGCTGTCAAATCTAAACCAAACGTTGTGCACTCAAATCTTTTGCTGTATTTAGTTTATTTTGGCATCCGGATGATGATTCTAGCATGAAATTGCTTGGGCACCTGTTAATTTTTAAGATTTTGACACATTCAGCTCAAATGTACAATCATGCGCTAAAAACGCATTTAAAGCAATACAAAGGTGATTATGGCTGTCAAACCTAAACCAAACGTTGTGCACTCAAATCTTTTGCTGTATTTAGTTTATTTTGGCATCCGGATGATGATTCTAGCATGAAATTGCTTGGGCACCTGTTAATTTTTAAGATTTTGACACATTCAGCTCAAATGTACACAATTGCTGATTATGGCTGTCAAATCTAAACCAAACGTTGTGCACTCAAATCTTTTGCTGTATTTAGTTTATTTTGGCATCCGGATGATGATTCTAGCATGAAATTGCTTGGGCACCTGTTAATTTTTAAGATTTTGACACATTCAGCTCAAATGTACAATCATGCGCTAAAAACGCATTTAAAGCAATAAAAAGGTGATTATGGCTGTCAAACCTAAACCAAACGTTGTGCACTCAAATCTTTTGCTGTATTTAGTTTATTTTGGCATCCGGATGATGATTCTAGCATGAAATTGCTTGGGCACCTGTTAATTTTTAAGATTTTGACACATTCAGCTCAAATGTACACAATTGCTGATTATGGCTGTCAAATCTAAACCAAACGTTGTGCACTCAAAACGTTTGCTGTATTTAGTTTATTTTGGCATCCGGATGATGATTCTAGCATGAAATTGCTTGGGCACCTGTTAATTTTTAAGATTTTGACACATTCAGCTCAAATGTACAATCATGCGCTAAAAACGCATTTAAAGCAATAAAAAGGTGATTATGGCTGTCAAACCTAAACCAAACGTTGTGCACTCAAATCTTTTGCTGTATTTAGTTTATTTTGGCATCCGGATGATGATTCTAGCATGAAATTGCTTGGGCACCTGTTAATTTTTAAGATTTTGACACATTCAGCTCAAATGTACAATCATGCGCTAAAAACGCATTTAAAGCAATAAAAAGGTGATTATGGCTGTCAAACCTAAACCAAACGTTGTGCACTCAAATCTTTTGCTGTATTTAGTTTATTTTGGCATCCGGATGATGATTCTAGCATGAAATTTCTTGGGCACCTGTTAATTTTTAAGATTTTGACACATTCAGCTCAAATGTACACAATTGCTGATTATGGCTGTCAAATCTAAACCAAACGTTGTGCACTCAAATCTTTTGCTGTATTTAGTTTATTTTGGCATCCGGATGATGATTCTAGCATGAAATTGCTTGGGCACCTGTTAATTTTTAAGATTTTGACACATTCAGCTCAAATGTACAATCATGCGCTAAAAACGCATTTAAAGCAATAAAAAGGTGATTATGGCTGTCAAACCTAAACCAAACGTGCACTCAAATCTTTTGCTGTATTTAGTTTATTTTGGCATCCGGATGATGATTCTAGCATGAAATTGCTTGGGCACCTGTTAATTTTTAAGATTTTGACACATTCAGCTCAAATGTACACAATTGCTGATTATGGCTGTCAAATCTAAACCAAACGTTGTGCACTCAAATCTTTTGCTGTATTTAGTTTATTTTGGCATCCGGATGATGATTCTAGCATGAAATTGCTTGGGCACCTGTTAATTTTTAAGATTTTGACACATTCAGCTCAAATGTACAATCATGCGCTAAAAACGCATTTAAAGCAATAAAAAGGTGATTATGGCTGTCAAACCTAAACCAAACGTTGTGCACTCAAATCTTTTGCTGTATTTAGTTTATTTTGGCATCCGGATGATGATTCTAGCATGAAATTGCTTGGGCACCTGTTAATTTTTAAGATTTTGACACATTCCGCTCAAATGTACACAATTGCTGATTATGGCTGTCAAATCTAAACCAAACGTTGTGCACTCAAAACGTTTGCTGTATTTAGTTTATTTTGGCATCCGGATGATGATTCTAGCATGAAATTGCTTGGGCACCTGTTAATTTTTAAGATTTTGACACATTCAGCTCAAATGTACAATCATGCGCTAAAAACGCATTTAAAGCAATAAAAAGGTGATTATGGCTGTCAAACCTAAACCAAACGTTGTGCACTCAAATCTTTTGCTGTATTTAGTTTATTTTGGCATCCGGATGATGATTCTAGCATGAAATTGCTTGGGCACCTGTTAATTTTTAAGATTTTGACACATTCAGCTCAAATGTACAATCATGCGCTAAAAACGCATTTAAAGCAATAAAAAGGTGATTATGGCTGTCAAACCTAAACCAAACGTTGTGCACTCAAATCTTTTGCTGTGTTTAGTTTATTTTGGCATCCGGATGATGATTCTAGCATGAAATTGCTTGGGCACCTGTTAATTTTTAAGATTTTGACACATTCAGCTCAAATGTACACAATTGCTGATTATGGCTGTCAAATCTAAACCAAACGTTGTGCACTCAAATCTTTTGCTGTATTTAGTTTATTTTGGCATCCGGATGATGATTCTAGCATGAAATTGCTTGGGCACCTGTTAATTTTTAAGATTTTGACACATTCAGCTCAAATGTACAATCATGCTCTAAAAACGCATTTAAAGCAATAAAAAGGTGATTATGGCTGTCAAACCTAAACCAAACGTTGTGCACTCAAATCTTTTGCTGTATTTAGTTTATTTTGGCATCCGGATGATGATTCTAGCATGAAATTTCTTGGGCACCTGTTAATTTTTAAGATTTTGACACATTCAGCTCAAATGTACACAATTGCTGATTATGGCTGTCAAATCTAAACCAAACGTTGTGCACTCAAATCTTTTGCTGTATTTAGTTTATTTTGGCATCCGGATGATGATTCTAGCATGAAATTGCTTGGGCACCTGTTAATTTTTAAGATTTTGACACATTCAGCTCAAATGTACAATCATGCGCTAAAAACGCATTTAAAGCAATAAAAAGGTGATTATGGCTGTCAAACCTAAACCAAACGTTGTGCACTCAAATCTTTTGCTGTATTTAGTTTATTTTGGCATCCGGATGATGATTCTAGCATGAAATTGCTTGGGCACCTGTTAATTTTTAAGATTTTGACACATTCAGCTCAAATGTACACAATTGCTGATTATGGCTGTCAAATCTAAACCAAACGTTGTGCACTCAAATCTTTTGCTGATTTAGTTTATTTTGGCATCCGGATGATGATTCTAGCATGAAATTGCTTGGGCACCTGTTAATTTTTAAGATTTTGACACATTCAGCTCAAATGTACAATCATGCGCTAAAAACGCATTTAAAGCAATAAAAAGGTGATTATGGCTGTCAAACCTAAACCAAACGTTGTGCACTCAAATCTTTTGCTGTATTTAGTTTATTTTGGCATCCGGATGATGATTCTAGCATGAAATTGCTTGGGCACCTGTTAATTTTTAAGATTTTGACACATTCAGCTCAAATGTACACAATTGCTGATTATGGCTGTCAAATCTAAACCAAACGTTGTGCACTCAAATCTTTTGCTGTATTTAGTTTATTTTGGCATCCGGATGATGATTCTAGCATGAAATTGCTTGGGCACCTGTTAATTTTTAAGATTTTGACACATTCAGCTCAAATGTACAATCATGCGCTAAAAACGCATTTAAAGCAATAAAAAGGTGATTATGGCTGTCAAACCTAAACCAAACGTTGTGCACTCAAATCTTTTGCTGTATTTAGTTTATTTTGGCATCCGGATGATGATTCTAGCATGAAATTGCTTGGGCACCTGTTAATTTTTAAGATTTTGACACATTCAGCTCAAATGTACACAATTGCTGATTATGGCTGTCAAATCTAAACCAAACGTTGTGCACTCAAAACGTTTGCTGTATTTAGTTTATTTTGGCATCCGGATGATGATTCTAGCATGAAATTGCTTGGGCACCTGTTAATTTTTAAGATTTTGACACATTCAGCTCAAATGTACAATCATGCGCTAAAAACGCATTTAAAGCAATAAAAAGGTGATTATGGCTGTCAAACCTAAACCAAACGTTGTGCACTCAAATCTTTTGCTGTATTTAGTTTATTTTGGCATCCGGATGATGATTCTAGCATGAAATTGCTTGGGCACCTGTTAATTTTTAAGATTTTGACACATTCAGCTCAAATGTACAATCATGCGCTAAAAACGCATTTAAAGCAATAAAAAGGTGATTATGGCTGTCAAACCTAAACCAAACGTTGTGCACTCAAATCTTTTGCTGTGTTTAGTTTATTTTGGCATCCGGATGATGATTCTAGCATGAAATTGCTTGGGCACCTGTTAATTTTTAAGATTTTGACACATTCAGCTCAAATGTACACAATTGCTGATTATGGCTGTCAAATCTAAACCAAACGTTGTGCACTCAAATCTTTTGCTGTATTTAGTTTATTTTGGCATCCGGATGATGATTCTAGCATGAAATTGCTTGGGCACCTGTTAATTTTTAAGATTTTGACACATTCAGCTCAAATGTACAATCATGCGCTAAAAACGCATTTAAAGCAATAAAAAGGTGATTATGGCTGTCAAACCTAAACCAAACGTTGTGCACTCAAATCTTTTGCTGTATTTAGTTTATTTTGGCATCCGGATGATGATTCTAGCATGAAATTGCTTTGGGCACCTGTTAATTTTTAAGATTTTGACACATTCAGCTCAAATGTACACAATTGCTGATTATGGCTGTCAAATCTAAACCAAACGTTGTGCACTCAAATCTTTTGCTGTATTTAGTTTATTTTGGCATCCGGATGATGATTCTAGCATGAAATTGCTTGGGCACCTGTTAATTTTTAAGATTTTGACACATTCAGCTCAAATGTACAATCATGCTCTAAAAACGCATTTAAAGCAATAAAAAGGTGATTATGGCTGTCAAACCTAAACCAAACGTTGTGCACTCAAATCTTTTGCTGTATTTAGTTTATTTTGGCATCCGGATGATGATTCTAGCATGAAATTTCTTGGGCACCTGTTAATTTTTAAGATTTTGACACATTCAGCTCAAATGTACACAATTGCTGATTATGGCTGTCAAATCTAAACCAAACGTTGTGCACTCAAATCTTTTGCTGTATTTAGTTTATTTTGGCATCCGGATGATGATTCTAGCATGAAATTGCTTGGGCACCTGTTAATTTTTAAGATTTTGACACATTCAGCTCAAATGTACAATCATGCGCTAAAAACGCATTTAAAGCAATAAAAAGGTGATTATGGCTGTCAAACCTAAACCAAACGTTGTGCACTCAAATCTTTTGCTGTATTTAGTTTATTTTGGCATCCGGATGATGATTCTAGCATGAAATTGCTTGGGCACCTGTTAATTTTTAAGATTTTGACACATTCAGCTCAAATGTACACAATTGCTGATTATGGCTGTCAAATCTAAACCAAACGTTGTGCACTCAAATCTTTTGCTGATTTAGTTTATTTTGGCATCCGGATGATGATTCTAGCATGAAATTGCTTGGGCACCTGTTAATTTTTAAGATTTTGACACATTCAGCTCAAATGTACAATCATGCGCTAAAAACGCATTTAAAGCAATAAAAAGGTGATTATGGCTGTCAAACCTAAACCAAACGTTGTGCACTCAAATCTTTTGCTGTATTTAGTTTATTTTGGCATCCGGATGATGATTCTAGCATGAAATTGCTTGGGCACCTGTTAATTTTTAAGATTTTGACACATTCAGCTCAAATGTACACAATTGCTGATTATGGCTGTCAAATCTAAACCAAACGTTGTGCACTCAAATCTTTTGCTGTATTTAGTTTATTTTGGCATCCGGATGATGATTCTAGCATGAAATTGCTTGGGCACCTGTTAATTTTTAAGATTTTGACACATTCAGCTCAAATGTACAATCATGCGCTAAAAACGCATTTAAAGCAATAAAAAGGTGATTATGGCTGTCAAACCTAAACCAAACGTTGTGCACTCAAATCTTTTGCTGTATTTAGTTTATTTTGGCATCCGGATGATGATTCTAGCATGAAATTGCTTGGGCACCTGTTAATTTTTAAGATTTTGACACATTCAGCTCAAATGTACACAATTGCTGATTATGGCTGTCAAATCTAAACCAAACGTTGTGCACTCAAATCTTTTGCTGATTTAGTTTATTTTGGCATCCGGATGATGATTCTAGCATGAAATTGCTTGGGCACCTGTTAATTTTTAAGATTTTGACACATTCAGCTCAAATGTGCAATCATGCGCTAAAAACGCATTTAAAGCAATAAAAAGGTGATTATGGCTGTCAAACCTAAACCAAACGTTGTGCACTCAAATCTTTTGCTGTATTTAGTTTATTTTGGCATCCGGATGATGATTCTAGCATGAAATTGCTTGGGCACCTGTTAATTTTTAAGATTTTGACACATTCAGCTCAAATGTACACAATTGCTGATTATGGCTGTCAAATCTAAACCAAACGTTGTGCACTCAAATCTTTTGCTGTATTTAGTTTATTTTGGCATCCGGATGATGATTCTAGCATGAAATTGCTTGGGCACCTGTTAATTTTTAAGATTTTGACACATTCAGCTCAAATGTACAATCATGCGCTAAAAACGCATTTAAAGCAATAAAAAGGTGATTATGGCTGTCAAACCTAAACCAAACGTTGTGCACTCAAATCTTTTGCTGTATTTAGTTTATTTTGGCATCCGGATGATGATTCTAGCATGAAATTGCTTGGGCACCTGTTAATTTTTAAGATTTTGACACATTCAGCTCAAATGTACACAATTGCTGATTATGGCTGTCAAATCTAAACCAAACGTTGTGCACTCAAATCTTTTGCTGATTTAGTTTATTTTGGCATCCGGATGATGATTCTAGCATGAAATTGCTTGGGCACCTGTTAATTTTTAAGATTTTGACACATTCAGCTCAAATGTACAATCATGCGCTAAAAACGCATTTAAAGCAATAAAAAGGTGATTATGGCTGTCAAACCTAAACCAAACGTTGTGCACTCAAATCTTTTGCTGTATTTAGTTTATTTTGGCATCCGGATGATGATTCTAGCATGAAATTGCTTGGGCACCTGTTAATTTTTAAGATTTTGACACATTCAGCTCAAATGTACACAATTGCTGATTATGGCTGTCAAATCTAAACCAAACGTTGTGCACTCAAATCTTTTGCTGTATTTAGTTTATTTTGGCATCCGGATGATGATTCTAGCATGAAATTGCTTGGGCACCTGTTAATTTTTAAGATTTTGACACATTCAGCTCAAATGTACAATCATGCGCTAAAAACGCATTTAAAGCAATAAAAAGGTGATTATGGCTGTCAAACCTAAACCAAACGTTGTGCACTCAAATCTTTTGCTGTATTTAGTTTATTTTGGCATCCGGATGATGATTCTAGCATGAAATTGCTTGGGCACCTGTTAATTTTTAAGATTTTGACACATTCAGCTCAAATGTACACAATTGCTGATTATGGCTGTCAAATCTAAACCAAACGTTGTGCACTCAAATCTTTTGCTGTATTTAGTTTATTTTGGCATCCGGATGATGATTCTAGCATGAAATTGCTTGGGCACCTGTTAATTTTTAAGATTTTGAAACATTCAGCTCAAATGTACAATCATGCTCTAAAAACGCATTTAAAGCAATAAAAAGGTGATTATGGCTGTCAAACCTAAACCAAACGTTGTGCACTCAAATCTTTTGCTGTATTTAGTTTATTTTGGCATCCGGATGATGATTCTAGCATGAAATTTCTTGGGCACCTGTTAATTTTTAAGATTTTGACACATTCAGCTCAAATGTACACAATTGCTGATTATGGCTGTCAAATCTAAACCAAACGTTGTGCACTCAAATCTTTTGCTGTATTTAGTTTATTTTGGCATCCGGATGATGATTCTAGCATGAAATTGCTTGGGCACCTGTTAATTTTTAAGATTTTGACACATTCAGCTCAAATGTACAATCATGCGCTAAAAACGCATTTAAAGCAATAAAAAGGTGATTATGGCTGTCAAACCTAAACCAAACGTTGTGCACTCAAATCTTTTGCTGTATTTAGTTTATTTTGGCATCCGGATGATGATTCTAGCATGAAATTGCTTGGGCACCTGTTAATTTTTAAGATTTTGACACATTCAGCTCAAATGTACACAATTGCTGATTATGGCTGTCAAATCTAAACCAAACGTTGTGCACTCAAATCTTTTGCTGATTTAGTTTATTTTGGCATCCGGATGATGATTCTAGCATGAAATTGCTTGGGCACCTGTTAATTTTTAAGATTTTGACACATTCAGCTCAAATGTACAATCATGCGCTAAAAACGCATTTAAAGCAATAAAAAGGTGATTATGGCTGTCAAACCTAAACCAAACGTTGTGCACTCAAATCTTTTGCTGTATTTAGTTTATTTTGGCATCCGGATGATGATTCTAGCATGAAATTGCTTGGGCACCTGTTAATTTTTAAGATTTTGACACATTCAGCTCAAATGTACACAATTGCTGATTATGGCTGTCAAATCTAAACCAAACGTTGTGCACTCAAATCTTTTGCTGTATTTAGTTTATTTTGGCATCCGGATGATGATTCTAGCATGAAATTGCTTGGGCACCTGTTAATTTTTAAGATTTTGACACATTCAGCTCAAATGTACAATCATGCGCTAAAAACGCATTTAAAGCAATAAAAAGGTGATTATGGCTGTCAAACCTAAACCAAACGTTGTGCACTCAAATCTTTTGCTGTATTTAGTTTATTTTGGCATCCGGATGATGATTCTAGCATGAAATTGCTTGGGCACCTGTTAATTTTTAAGATTTTGACACATTCAGCTCAAATGTACACAATTGCTGATTATGGCTGTCAAATCTAAACCAAACGTTGTGCACTCAAATCTTTTGCTGTATTTAGTTTATTTTGGCATCCGGATGATGATTCTAGCATGAAATTGCTTGGGCACCTGTTAATTTTTAAGATTTTGACACATTCAGCTCAAATGTACACAATTGCTGATTATGGCTGTCAAATCTAAACCAAACGTTGTGCACTCAAATCTTTTGCTGTATTTAGTTTATTTTGGCATCCGGATGATGATTCTAGCATGAAATTGCTTGGGCACCTGTTAATTTTTAAGATTTTGACACATTCAGCTCAAATGTACACAATTGCTGATTATGGCTGTCAAATCTAAACCAAACGTTGTGCACTCAAATCTTTTGCTGTATTTAGTTTATTTTGGCATCCGGATGATGATTCTAGCATGAAATTGCTTGGGCACCTGTTAATTTTTAAGATTTTGACACATTCAGCTCAAATGTACAATCATGCGCTAAAAACGCATTTAAAGCAATAAAAAGGTGATTATGGCTGTCAAACCTAAACCAAACGTTGTGCACTCAAATCTTTTGCTGTATTTAGTTTATTTTGGCATCCGGATGATGATTCTAGCATGAAATTGCTTGGGCACCTGTTAATTTTTAAGATTTTGACACATTCAGCTCAAATGTACACAATTGCTGATTATGGCTGTCAAATCTAAACCAAACGTTGTGCACTCAAATCTTTTGCTGATTTAGTTTATTTTGGCATCCGGATGATGATTCTAGCATGAAATTGCTTGGGCACCTGTTAATTTTTAAGATTTTGACACATTCAGCTCAAATGTACAATCATGCGCTAAAAACGCATTTAAAGCAATAAAAAGGTGATTATGGCTGTCAAACCTAAACCAAACGTTGTGCACTCAAATCTTTTGCTGTATTTAGTTTATTTTGGCATCCGGATGATGATTCTAGCATGAAATTGCTTGGGCACCTGTTAATTTTTTAAGATTTTGACACATTCAGCTCAAATGTACACAATTGCTGATTATGGCTGTCAAATCTAAACCAAACGTTGTGCACTCAAATCTTTTGCTGTATTTAGTTTATTTTGGCATCCGGATGATGATTCTAGCATGAAATTGCTTGGGCACCTGTTAATTTTTAAGATTTTGACACATTCAGCTCAAATGTACAATCATGCGCTAAAAACGCATTTAAAGCAATAAAAAGGTGATTATGGCTGTCAAACCTAAACCAAACGTTGTGCACTCAAATCTTTTGCTGTATTTAGTTTATTTTGGCATCCGGATGATGATTCTAGCATGAAATTGCTTGGGCACCTGTTAATTTTTAAGATTTTGACACATTCAGCTCAAATGTACACAATTGCTGATTATGGCTGTCAAATCTAAACCAAACGTTGTGCACTCAAATCTTTTGCTGATTTAGTTTATTTTGGCATCCGGATGATGATTCTAGCATGAAATTGCTTGGGCACCTGTTAATTTTTAAGATTTTGACACATTCAGCTCAAATGTGCAATCATGCGCTAAAAACGCATTTAAAGCAATAAAAAGGTGATTATGGCTGTCAAACCTAAACCAAACGTTGTGCACTCAAATCTTTTGCTGTATTTAGTTTATTTTGGCATCCGGATGATGATTCTAGCATGAAATTGCTTGGGCACCTGTTAATTTTTAAGATTTTGACACATTCAGCTCAAATGTACACAATTGCTGATTATGGCTGTCAAATCTAAACCAAACGTTGTGCACTCAAATCTTTTGCTGTATTTAGTTTATTTTGGCATCCGGATGATGATTCTAGCATGAAATTGCTTGGGCACCTGTTAATTTTTAAGATTTTGACACATTCAGCTCAAATGTACAATCATGCGCTAAAAACGCATTTAAAGCAATAAAAAGGTGATTATGGCTGTCAAACCTAAACCAAACGTTGTGCACTCAAATCTTTTGCTGTATTTAGTTTATTTTGGCATCCGGATGATGATTCTAGCATGAAATTGCTTGGGCACCTGTTAATTTTTAAGATTTTGACACATTCAGCTCAAATGTACACAATTGCTGATTATGGCTGTCAAATCTAAACCAAACGTTGTGCACTCAAATCTTTTGCTGATTTAGTTTATTTTGGCATCCGGATGATGATTCTAGCATGAAATTGCTTGGGCACCTGTTAATTTTTAAGATTTTGACACATTCAGCTCAAATGTACAATCATGCGCTAAAAACGCATTTAAAGCAATAAAAAGGTGATTATGGCTGTCAAACCTAAACCAAACGTTGTGCACTCAAATCTTTTGCTGTATTTAGTTTATTTTGGCATCCGGATGATGATTCTAGCATGAAATTGCTTGGGCACCTGTTAATTTTTAAGATTTTGACACATTCAGCTCAAATGTACACAATTGCTGATTATGGCTGTCAAATCTAAACCAAACGTTGTGCACTCAAATCTTTTGCTGTATTTAGTTTATTTTGGCATCCGGATGATGATTCTAGCATGAAATTGCTTGGGCACCTGTTAATTTTTAAGATTTTGACACATTCAGCTCAAATGTACAATCATGCGCTAAAAACGCATTTAAAGCAATAAAAAGGTGATTATGGCTGTCAAACCTAAACCAAACGTTGTGCACTCAAATCTTTTGCTGTATTTAGTTTATTTTGGCATCCGGATGATGATTCTAGCATGAAATTGCTTGGGCACCTGTTAATTTTTAAGATTTTGACACATTCAGCTCAAATGTACACAATTGCTGATTATGGCTGTCAAATCTAAACCAAACGTTGTGCACTCAAATCTTTTGCTGTATTTAGTTTATTTTGGCATCCGGATGATGATTCTAGCATGAAATTGCTTGGGCACCTGTTAATTTTTAAGATTTTGAAACATTCAGCTCAAATGTACAATCATGCTCTAAAAACGCATTTAAAGCAATAAAAAGGTGATTATGGCTGTCAAACCTAAACCAAACGTTGTGCACTCAAATCTTTTGCTGTATTTAGTTTATTTTGGCATCCGGATGATGATTCTAGCATGAAATTTCTTGGGCACCTGTTAATTTTTAAGATTTTGACACATTCAGCTCAAATGTACACAATTGCTGATTATGGCTGTCAAATCTAAACCAAACGTTGTGCACTCAAATCTTTTGCTGTATTTAGTTTATTTTGGCATCCGGATGATGATTCTAGCATGAAATTGCTTGGGCACCTGTTAATTTTTAAGATTTTGACACATTCAGCTCAAATGTACAATCATGCGCTAAAAACGCATTTAAAGCAATAAAAAGGTGATTATGGCTGTCAAACCTAAACCAAACGTTGTGCACTCAAATCTTTTGCTGTATTTAGTTTATTTTGGCATCCGGATGATGATTCTAGCATGAAATTGCTTGGGCACCTGTTAATTTTTAAGATTTTGACACATTCAGCTCAAATGTACACAATTGCTGATTATGGCTGTCAAATCTAAACCAAACGTTGTGCACTCAAATCTTTTGCTGATTTAGTTTATTTTGGCATCCGGATGATGATTCTAGCATGAAATTGCTTGGGCACCTGTTAATTTTTAAGATTTTGACACATTCAGCTCAAATGTACAATCATGCGCTAAAAACGCATTTAAAGCAATAAAAAGGTGATTATGGCTGTCAAACCTAAACCAAACGTTGTGCACTCAAATCTTTTGCTGTATTTAGTTTATTTTGGCATCCGGATGATGATTCTAGCATGAAATTGCTTGGGCACCTGTTAATTTTTAAGATTTTGACACATTCAGCTCAAATGTACACAATTGCTGATTATGGCTGTCAAATCTAAACCAAACGTTGTGCACTCAAATCTTTTGCTGTATTTAGTTTATTTTGGCATCCGGATGATGATTCTAGCATGAAATTGCTTGGGCACCTGTTAATTTTTAAGATTTTGACACATTCAGCTCAAATGTACAATCATGCGCTAAAAACGCATTTAAAGCAATAAAAAGGTGATTATGGCTGTCAAACCTAAACCAAACGTTGTGCACTCAAATCTTTTGCTGTATTTAGTTTATTTTGGCATCCGGATGATGATTCTAGCATGAAATTGCTTGGGCACCTGTTAATTTTTAAGATTTTGACACATTCAGCTCAAATGTACACAATTGCTGATTATGGCTGTCAAATCTAAACCAAACGTTGTGCACTCAAATCTTTTGCTGATTTAGTTTATTTTGGCATCCGGATGATGATTCTAGCATGAAATTGCTTGGGCACCTGTTAATTTTTAAGATTTTGACACATTCAGCTCAAATGTGCAATCATGCGCTAAAAACGCATTTAAAGCAATAAAAAGGTGATTATGGCTGTCAAACCTAAACCAAACGTTGTGCACTCAAATCTTTTGCTGTATTTAGTTTATTTTGGCATCCGGATGATGATTCTAGCATGAAATTGCTTGGGCACCTGTTAATTTTTAAGATTTTGACACATTCAGCTCAAATGTACACAATTGCTGATTATGGCTGTCAAATCTAAACCAAACGTTGTGCACTCAAATCTTTTGCTGTATTTAGTTTATTTTGGCATCCGGATGATGATTCTAGCATGAAATTGCTTGGGCACCTGTTAATTTTTAAGATTTTGACACATTCAGCTCAAATGTACACAATTGCTGATTATGGCTGTCAAATCTAAACCAAACGTTGTGCACTCAAATCTTTTGCTGTATTTAGTTTATTTTGGCATCCGGATGATGATTCTAGCATGAAATTGCTTGGGCACCTGTTAATTTTTAAGATTTTGACACATTCAGCTCAAATGTACACAATTGCTGATTATGGCTGTCAAATCTAAACCAAACGTTGTGCACTCAAATCTTTTGCTGTATTTAGTTTATTTTGGCATCCGGATGATGATTCTAGCATGAAATTGCTTGGGCACCTGTTAATTTTTAAGATTTTGACACATTCAGCTCAAATGTACAATCATGCGCTAAAAACGCATTTAAAGCAATAAAAAGGTGATTATGGCTGTCAAACCTAAACCAAACGTTGTGCACTCAAATCTTTTGCTGTATTTAGTTTATTTTGGCATCCGGATGATGATTCTAGCATGAAATTGCTTGGGCACCTGTTAATTTTTAAGATTTTGACACATTCAGCTCAAATGTACACAATTGCTGATTATGGCTGTCAAATCTAAACCAAACGTTGTGCACTCAAATCTTTTGCTGTATTTAGTTTATTTTGGCATCCGGATGATGATTCTAGCATGAAATTGCTTGGGCACCTGTTAATTTTTAAGATTTTGACACATTCAGCTCAAATGTACAATCATGCGCTAAAAACGCATTTAAAGCAATAAAAAGGTGATTATGGCTGTCAAACCTAAACCAAACGTTGTGCACTCAAATCTTTTGCTGTATTTAGTTTATTTTGGCATCCGGATGATGATTCTAGCATGAAATTGCTTGGGCACCTGTTAATTTTTAAGATTTTGACACATTCAGCTCAAATGTACACAATTGCTGATTATGGCTGTCAAATCTAAACCAAACGTTGTGCACTCAAATCTTTTGCTGTATTTAGTTTATTTTGGCATCCGGATGATGATTCTAGCATGAAATTGCTTGGGCACCTGTTAATTTTTAAGATTTTGACACATTCAGCTCAAATGTACAATCATGCGCTAAAAACGCATTTAAAGCAATAAAAAGGTGATTATGGCTGTCAAACCTAAACCAAACGTTGTGCACTCAAATCTTTTGCTGTATTTAGTTTATTTTGGCATCCGGATGATGATTCTAGCATGAAATTGCTTGGGCACCTGTTAATTTTTAAGATTTTGACACATTCAGCTCAAATGTACACAATTGCTGATTATGGCTGTCAAATCTAAACCAAACGTTGTGCACTCAAAACGTTTGCTGTATTTAGTTTATTTTGGCATCCGGATGATGATTCTAGCATGAAATTGCTTGGGCACCTGTTAATTTTTAAGATTTTGACACATTCAGCTCAAATGTACAATCATGCGCTAAAAACGCATTTAAAGCAATAAAAAGGTGATTATGGCTGTCAAACCTAAACCAAACGTTGTGCACTCAAATCTTTTGCTGTATTTAGTTTATTTTGGCATCCGGATGATGATTCTAGCATGAAATTGCTTGGGCACCTGTTAATTTTTAAGATTTTGACACATTCAGCTCAAATGTACAATCATGCGCTAAAAACGCATTTAAAGCAATAAAAAGGTGATTATGGCTGTCAAACCTAAACCAAACGTTGTGCACTCAAATCTTTTGCTGTATTTAGTTTATTTTGGCATCCGGATGATGATTCTAGCATGAAATTGCTTGGGCACCTGTTAATTTTTAAGATTTTGACACATTCAGCTCAAATGTACACAATTGCTGATTATGGCTGTCAAATCTAAACCAAACGTTGTGCACTCAAATCTTTTGCTGTATTTAGTTTATTTTGGCATCCGGATGATGATTCTAGCATGAAATTGCTTGGGCACCTGTTAATTTTTAAGATTTTGACACATTCAGCTCAAATGTACAATCATGCTCTAAAAACGCATTTAAAGCAATAAAAAGGTGATTATGGCTGTCAAACCTAAACCAAACGTTGTGCACTCAAATCTTTTGCTGTATTTAGTTTATTTTGGCATCCGGATGATGATTCTAGCATGAAATTTCTTGGGCACCTGTTAATTTTTAAGATTTTGACACATTCAGCTCAAATGTACACAATTGCTGATTATGGCTGTCAAATCTAAACCAAACGTTGTGCACTCAAATCTTTTGCTGTATTTAGTTTATTTTGGCATCCGGATGATGATTCTAGCATGAAATTGCTTGGGCACCTGTTAATTTTTAAGATTTTGACACATTCAGCTCAAATGTACAATCATGCGCTAAAAACGCATTTAAAGCAATAAAAAGGTGATTATGGCTGTCAAACCTAAACCAAACGTTGTGCACTCAAATCTTTTGCTGTATTTAGTTTATTTTGGCATCCGGATGATGATTCTAGCATGAAATTGCTTGGGCACCTGTTAATTTTTAAGATTTTGACACATTCAGCTCAAATGTACACAATTGCTGATTATGGCTGTCAAATCTAAACCAAACGTTGTGCACTCAAATCTTTTGCTGATTTAGTTTATTTTGGCATCCGGATGATGATTCTAGCATGAAATTGCTTGGGCACCTGTTAATTTTTAAGATTTTGACACATTCAGCTCAAATGTACAATCATGCGCTAAAAACGCATTTAAAGCAATAAAAAGGTGATTATGGCTGTCAAACCTAAACCAAACGTTGTGCACTCAAATCTTTTGCTGTATTTAGTTTATTTTGGCATCCGGATGATGATTCTAGCATGAAATTGCTTGGGCACCTGTTAATTTTTAAGATTTTGACACATTCAGCTCAAATGTACACAATTGCTGATTATGGCTGTCAAATCTAAACCAAACGTTGTGCACTCAAATCTTTTGCTGTATTTAGTTTATTTTGGCATCCGGATGATGATTCTAGCATGAAATTGCTTGGGCACCTGTTAATTTTTAAGATTTTGACACATTCAGCTCAAATGTACAATCATGCGCTAAAAACGCATTTAAAGCAATAAAAAGGTGATTATGGCTGTCAAACCTAAACCAAACGTTGTGCACTCAAATCTTTTGCTGTATTTAGTTTATTTTGGCATCCGGATGATGATTCTAGCATGAAATTGCTTGGGCACCTGTTAATTTTTAAGATTTTGACACATTCAGCTCAAATGTACACAATTGCTGATTATGGCTGTCAAATCTAAACCAAACGTTGTGCACTCAAAACGTTTGCTGTATTTAGTTTATTTTGGCATCCGGATGATGATTCTAGCATGAAATTGCTTGGGCACCTGTTAATTTTTAAGATTTTGACACATTCAGCTCAAATGTACAATCATGCGCTAAAAACGCATTTAAAGCAATAAAAAGGTGATTATGGCTGTCAAACCTAAACCAAACGTTGTGCACTCAAATCTTTTGCTGTATTTAGTTTATTTTGGCATCCGGATGATGATTCTAGCATGAAATTGCTTGGGCACCTGTTAATTTTTAAGATTTTGACACATTCAGCTCAAATGTACAATCATGCGCTAAAAACGCATTTAAAGCAATAAAAAGGTGATTATGGCTGTCAAACCTAAACCAAACGTTGTGCACTCAAATCTTTTGCTGTATTTAGTTTATTTTGGCATCCGGATGATGATTCTAGCATGAAATTGCTTGGGCACCTGTTAATTTTTAAGATTTTGACACATTCAGCTCAAATGTACACAATTGCTGATTATGGCTGTCAAATCTAAACCAAACGTTGTGCACTCAAATCTTTTGCTGTATTTAGTTTATTTTGGCATCCGGATGATGATTCTAGCATGAAATTGCTTGGGCACCTGTTAATTTTTAAGATTTTGACACATTCAGCTCAAATGTACAATCATGCGCTAAAAACGCATTTAAAGCAATAAAAAGGTGATTATGGCTGTCAAACCTAAACCAAACGTTGTGCACTCAAATCTTTTGCTGTATTTAGTTTATTTTGGCATCCGGATGATGATTCTAGCATGAAATTGCTTGGGCACCTGTTAATTTTTAAGATTTTGACACATTCAGCTCAAATGTACACAATTGCTGATTATGGCTGTCAAATCTAAACCAAACGTTGTGCACTCAAATCTTTTGCTGATTTAGTTTATTTTGGCATCCGGATGAAATTCTAGCATGAAATTGCTTGGGCACCTGTTAATTTTTAAGATTTTGACACATTCAGCTCAAATGTACAATCATGCGCTAAAAACGCATTTAAAGCAATAAAAAGGTGATTATGGCTGTCAAACCTAAACCAAACGTTGTGCACTCAAATCTTTTGCTGTATTTAGTTTATTTTGGCATCCGGATGATGATTCTAGCATGAAATTGCTTGGGCACCTGTTAATTTTTAAGATTTTGACACATTCAGCTCAAATGTACACAATTGCTGATTATGGCTGTCAAATCTAAACCAAACGTTGTGCACTCAAATCTTTTGCTGTATTTAGTTTATTTTGGCATCCGGATGATGATTCTAGCATGAAATTGCTTGGGCACCTGTTAATTTTTAAGATTTTGACACATTCAGCTCAAATGTACAATCATGCGCTAAAAACGCATTTAAAGCAATAAAAAGGTGATTATGGCTGTCAAACCTAAACCAAACGTTGTGCACTCAAATCTTTTGCTGTATTTAGTTTATTTTGGCATCCGGATGATGATTCTAGCATGAAATTGCTTGGGCACCTGTTAATTTTTAAGATTTTGACACATTCAGCTCAAATGTACACAATTGCTGATTATGGCTGTCAAATCTAAACCAAACGTTGTGCACTCAAAACGTTTGCTGTATTTAGTTTATTTTGGCATCCGGATGATGATTCTAGCATGAAATTGCTTGGGCACCTGTTAATTTTTAAGATTTTGACACATTCAGCTCAAATGTACAATCATGCGCTAAAAACGCATTTAAAGCAATAAAAAGGTGATTATGGCTGTCAAACCTAAACCAAACGTGCACTCAAATCTTTTGCTGTATTTAGTTTATTTTGGCATCCGGATGATGATTCTAGCATGAAATTGCTTGGGCACCTGTTAATTTTTAAGATTTTGACACATTCAGCTCAAATGTACAATCATGCGCTAAAAACGCATTTAAAGCAATAAAAAGGTGATTATGGCTGTCAAACCTAAACCAAACGTTGTGCACTCAAATCTTTTGCTGTATTTAGTTTATTTTGGCATCCGGATGATGATTCTAGCATGAAATTGCTTGGGCACCTGTTAATTTTTAAGATTTTGACACATTCAGCTCAAATGTACACAATTGCTGATTATGGCTGTCAAATCTAAACCAAACGTTGTGCACTCAAATCTTTTGCTGTATTTAGTTTATTTTGGCATCCGGATGATGATTCTAGCATGAAATTGCTTGGGCACCTGTTAATTTTTAAGATTTTGACACATTCAGCTCAAATGTACAATCATGCGCTAAAAACGCATTTAAAGCAATAAAAAGGTGATTATGGCTGTCAAACCTAAACCAAACGTTGTGCACTCAAATCTTTTGCTGTATTTAGTTTATTTTGGCATCCGGATGATGATTCTAGCATGAAATTGCTTGGGCACCTGTTAATTTTTAAGATTTTGACACATTCACCTCAAATGTACACAATTGCTGATTATGGCTGTCAAATCTAAACCAAACGTTGTGCACTCAAATCTTTTGCTGTATTTAGTTTATTTTGGCATCCGGATGATGATTCTAGCATGAAATTGCTTGGGCACCTGTTAATTTTTAAGATTTTGACACATTCAGCTCAAATGTACAATCATGCGCTACAAACGCATTTAAAGCAATAAAAAGGTGATTATGGCTGTCAAACCTAAACCAAACGTTGTGCACTCAAATCTTTTGCTGTATTTAGTTTATTTTGGCATCCGGATGATGATTCTAGCATGAAATTGCTTGGGCACCTGTTAATTTTTAAGATTTTGACACATTCAGCTCAAATGTACACAATTGCTGATTATGGCTGTCAAATCTAAACCAAACGTTGTGCACTCAAATCTTTTGCTGTATTTAGTTTATTTTGGCATCCGGATGATGATTCTAGCATGAAATTGCTTGGGCACCTGTTAATTTTTAAGATTTTGACACATTCAGCTCAAATGTACACAATTGCTGATTATGGCTGTCAAACCTAAACCAAACGTTGTGCACTCAAATCTTTTGCTGTATTTAGTTTATTTTGGCATCCGGATGATGATTCTAGCATGAAATTGCTTGGGCACCTGTTAATTTTTAAGATTTTGACACATTCAGCTCAAATGTACAATCATGCGCTAAAAACGCATTTAAAGCAATAAAAAGGTGATTATGGCTGTCAAACCTAAACCAAACGTTGTGCACTCAAATCTTTTGCTGTATTTAGTTTATTTTGGCATCCGGATGATGATTCTAGCATGAAATTGCTTGGGCACCTGTTAATTTTTAAGATTTTGACACATTCAGCTCAAATGTACACAATTGCTGATTATGGCTGTCAAATCTAAACCAAACGTTGTGCACTCAAATCTTTTGCTGTATTTAGTTTATTTTGGCATCCGGATGATGATTCTAGCATGAAATTGCTTGGGCACCTGTTAATTTTTAAGATTTTGACACATTCAGCTCAAATGTACAATCATGCGCTAAAAACGCATTTAAAGCAATAAAAAGGTGATTATGGCTGTCAAACCTAAACCAAACGTTGTGCACTCAAATCTTTTGCTGTATTTAGTTTATTTTGGCATCCGGATGATGATTCTAGCATGAAATTGCTTGGGCACCTGTTAATTTTTAAGATTTTGACACATTCAGCTCAAATGTACACAATTGCTGATTATGGCTGTCAAATCTAAACCAAACGTTGTGCACTCAAATCTTTTGCTGTATTTAGTTTATTTTGGCATCCGGATGATGATTCTAGCATGAAATTGCTTGGGCACCTGTTAATTTTTAAGATTTTGACACATTCAGCTCAAATGTACAATCATGCGCTAAAAACGCATTTAAAGCAATAAAAAGGTGATTATGGCTGTCAAACCTAAACCAAACGTTGTGCACTCAAATCTTTTGCTGTATTTAGTTTATTTTGGCATCCGGATGATGATTCTAGCATGAAATTGCTTGGGCACCTGTTAATTTTTAAGATTTTGACACATTCAGCTCAAATGTACACAATTGCTGATTATGGCTGTCAAATCTAAACCAAACGTTGTGCACTCAAATCTTTTGCTGTATTTAGTTTATTTTGGCATCCGGATGATGATTCTAGCATGAAATTGCTTGGGCACCTGTTAATTTTTAAGATTTTGACACATTCAGCTCAAATGTACAATCATGCGCTAAAAACGCATTTAAAGCAATAAAAAGGTGATTATGGCTGTCAAACCTAAACCAAACGTTGTGCACTCAAATCTTTTGCTGTATTTAGTTTATTTTGGCATCCGGATGATGATTCTAGCATGAAATTGCTTGGGCACCTGTTAATTTTTAAGATTTTGACACATTCAGCTCAAATGTACACAATTGCTGATTATGGCTGTCAAATCTAAACCAAACGTTGTGCACTCAAATCTTTTGCTGTATTTAGTTTATTTTGGCATCCGGATGATGATTCTAGCATGAAATTGCTTGGGCACCTGTTAATTTTTAAGATTTTGACACATTCAGCTCAAATGTACAATCATGCGCTAAAAACGCATTTAAAGCAATAAAAAGGTGATTATGGCTGTCAAACCTAAACCAAACGTTGTGCACTCAAATCTTTTGCTGTATTTAGTTTATTTTGGCATCCGGATGATGATTCTAGCATGAAATTGCTTGGACACCTGTTAATTTTTAAGATTTTGACACATTCAGCTCAAATGTACACAATTGCTGATTATGGCTGTCAAATCTAAACCAAACGTTGTGCACTCAAAACGTTTGCTGTATTTAGTTTATTTTGGCATCCGGATGATGATTCTAGCATGAAATTGCTTGGGCACCTGTTAATTTTTAAGATTTTGACACATTCAGCTCAAATGTACAATCATGCGCTAAAAACGCATTTAAAGCAATAAAAAGGTGATTATGGCTGTCAAACCTAAACCAAACGTTGTGCACTCAAATCTTTTGCTGTATTTAGTTTATTTTGGCATCCGGATGATGATTCTAGCATGAAATTGCTTGGGCACCTGTTAATTTTTAAGATTTTGACACATTCAGCTCAAATGTACAATCATGCGCTAAAAACGCATTTAAAGCAATAAAAAGGTGATTATGGCTGTCAAACCTAAACCAAACGTTGTGCACTCAAATCTTTTGCTGTATTTAGTTTATTTTGGCATCCGGATGATGATTCTAGCATGAAATTGCTTGGGCACCTGTTAATTTTTAAGATTTTGACACATTCAGCTCAAATGTACACAATTGCTGATTATGGCTGTCAAATCTAAACCAAACGTTGTGCACTCAAATCTTTTGCTGTATTTAGTTTATTTTGGCATCCGGATGATGATTCTAGCATGAAATTGCTTGGGCACCTGTTAATTTTTAAGATTTTGACACATTCAGCTCAAATGTACACAATTGCTGATTATGGCTGTCAAATCTAAACCAAACGTTGTGCACTCAAAACGTTTGCTGTATTTAGTTTATTTTGGCATCCGGATGATGATTCTAGCATGAAATTGCTTGGGCACCTGTTAATTTTTAAGATTTTGACACATTCAGCTCAAATGTACAATCATGCGCTAAAAACGCATTTAAAGCAATAAAAAGGTGATTATGGCTGTCAAACCTAAACCAAACGTTGTGCACTCAAATCTTTTGCTGTATTTAGTTTATTTTGGCATCCGGATGATGATTCTAGCATGAAATTGCTTGGGCACCTGTTAATTTTTAAGATTTTGACACATTCAGCTCAAATGTACAATCATGCGCTAAAAACGCATTTAAAGCAATAAAAAGGTGATTATGGCTGTCAAACCTAAACCAAACGTTGTGCACTCAAATCTTTTGCTGTATTTAGTTTATTTTGGCATCCGGATGATGATTCTAGCATGAAATTGCTTGGGCACCTGTTAATTTTTAAGATTTTGACACATTCAGCTCAAATGTACACAATTGCTAATTATGGCTGTCAAATCTAAACCAAACGTTGTGCACTCAAATCTTTTGCTGTATTTAGTTTATTTTGGCATCCGGATGATGATTCTAGCATGAAATTGCTTGGGCACCTGTTAATTTTTAAGATTTTGACACATTCAGCTCAAATGTACAATCATGCGCTAAAAACGCATTTAAAGCAATAAAAAGGTGATTATGGCTGTCAAACCTAAACCAAACGTTGTGCACTCAAATCTTTTGCTGTATTTAGTTTATTTTGGCATCCGGATGATGATTCTAGCATGAAATTGCTTGGACACCTGTTAATTTTTAAGATTTTGACACATTCAGCTCAAATGTACACAATTGCTGATTATGGCTGTCAAATCTAAACCAAACGTTGTGCACTCAAAACGTTTGCTGTATTTAGTTTATTTTGGCATCCGGATGATGATTCTAGCATGAAATTGCTTGGGCACCTGTTAATTTTTAAGATTTTGACACATTCAGCTCAAATGTACAATCATGCGCTAAAAACGCATTTAAAGCAATAAAAAGGTGATTATGGCTGTCAAACCTAAACCAAACGTTGTGCACTCAAATCTTTTGCTGTATTTAGTTTATTTTGGCATCCGGATGATGATTCTAGCATGAAATTGCTTGGGCACCTGTTAATTTTTAAGATTTTGACACATTCAGCTCAAATGTACAATCATGCGCTAAAAACGCATTTAAAGCAATAAAAAGGTGATTATGGCTGTCAAACCTAAACCAAACGTTGTGCACTCAAATCTTTTGCTGTATTTAGTTTATTTTGGCATCCGGATGATGATTCTAGCATGAAATTGCTTGGGCACCTGTTAATTTTTAAGATTTTGACACATTCAGCTCAAATGTACACAATTGCTGATTATGGCTGTCAAATCTAAACCAAACGTTGTGCACTCAAATCTTTTGCTGTATTTAGTTTATTTTGGCATCCGGATGATGATTCTAGCATGAAATTGCTTGGGCACCTGTTAATTTTTAAGATTTTGACACATTCAGCTCAAATGTACAATCATGCGCTAAAAACGCATTTAAAGCAATAAAAAGGTGATTATGGCTGTCAAACCTAAACCAAACGTTGTGCACTCAAATCTTTTGCTGTATTTAGTTTATTTTGGCATCCGGATGATGATTCTAGCATGAAATTGCTTGGGCACCTGTTAATTTTTAAGATTTTGACACATTCAGCTCAAATGTACACAATTGCTGATTATGGCTGTCAAATCTAAACCAAACGTTGTGCACTCAAATCTTTTGCTGTATTTAGTTTATTTTGGCATCCGGATGATGATTCTAGCATGAAATTGCTTGGACACCTGTTAATTTTTAAGATTTTGACACATTCAGCTCAAATGTACACAATTGCTGATTATGGCTGTCAAATCTAAACCAAACGTTGTGCACTCAAAACGTTTGCTGTATTTAGTTTATTTTGGCATCCGGATGATGATTCTAGCATGAAATTGCTTGGGCACCTGTTAATTTTTAAGATTTTGACACATTCAGCTCAAATGTACAATCATGCGCTAAAAACGCATTTAAAGCAATAAAAAGGTGATTATGGCTGTCAAACCTAAACCAAACGTTGTGCACTCAAATCTTTTGCTGTATTTAGTTTATTTTGGCATCCGGATGATGATTCTAGCATGAAATTGCTTGGGCACCTGTTAATTTTTAAGATTTTGACACATTCAGCTCAAATGTACAATCATGCGCTAAAAACGCATTTAAAGCAATAAAAAGGTGATTATGGCTGTCAAACCTAAACCAAACGTTGTGCACTCAAATCTTTTGCTGTATTTAGTTTATTTTGGCATCCGGATGATGATTCTAGCATGAAATTGCTTGGGCACCTGTTAATTTTTAAGATTTTGACACATTCAGCTCAAATGTACACAATTGCTGATTATGGCTGTCAAATCTAAACCAAACGTTGTGCACTCAAATCTTTTGCTGTATTTAGTTTATTTTGGCATCCGGATGATGATTCTAGCATGAAATTGCTTGGGCACCTGTTAATTTTTAAGATTTTGACACATTCAGCTCAAATGTACAATCATGCGCTAAAAACGCATTTAAAGCAATAAAAAGGTGATTATGGCTGTCAAACCTAAACCAAACGTTGTGCACTCAAATCTTTTGCTGTATTTAGTTTATTTTGGCATCCGGATGATGATTCTAGCATGAAATTGCTTGGGCACCTGTTAATTTTTAAGATTTTGACACATTCAGCTCAAATGTACACAATTGCTGATTATGGCTGTCAAATCTAAACCAAACGTTGTGCACTCAAATCTTTTGCTGTATTTAGTTTATTTTGGCATCCGGATGATGATTCTAGCATGAAATTGCTTGGGCACCTGTTAATTTTTAAGATTTTGACACATTCAGCTCAAATGTACAATCATGCTCTAAAAACGCATTTAAAGCAATAAAAAGGTGATTATGGCTGTCAAACCTAAACCAAACGTTGTGCACTCAAATCTTTTGCTGTATTTAGTTTATTTTGGCATCCGGATGATGATTCTAGCATGAAATTTCTTGGGCACCTGTTAATTTTTAAGATTTTGACACATTCAGCTCAAATGTACACAATTGCTGATTATGGCTGTCAAATCTAAACCAAACGTTGTGCACTCAAATCTTTTGCTGTATTTAGTTTATTTTGGCATCCGGATGATGATTCTAGCATGAAATTGCTTGGGCACCTGTTAATTTTTAAGATTTTGACACATTCAGCTCAAATGTACAATCATGCGCTAAAAACGCATTTAAAGCAATAAAAAGGTGATTATGGCTGTCAAACCTAAACCAAACGTTGTGCACTCAAATCTTTTGCTGTATTTAGTTTATTTTGGCATCCGGATGATGATTCTAGCATGAAATTGCTTGGGCACCTGTTAATTTTTAAGATTTTGACACATTCAGCTCAAATGTACACAATTGCTGATTATGGCTGTCAAATCTAAACCAAACGTTGTGCACTCAAATCTTTTGCTGATTTAGTTTATTTTGGCATCCGGATGATGATTCTAGCATGAAATTGCTTGGGCACCTGTTAATTTTTAAGATTTTGACACATTCAGCTCAAATGTACAATCATGCGCTAAAAACGCATTTAAAGCAATAAAAAGGTGATTATGGCTGTCAAACCTAAACCAAACGTTGTGCACTCAAATCTTTTGCTGTATTTAGTTTATTTTGGCATCCGGATGATGATTCTAGCATGAAATTGCTTGGGCAACTGTTAATTTTTAAGATTTTGACACATTCAGCTCAAATGTACACAATTGCTGATTATGGCTGTCAAATCTAAACCAAACGTTGTGCACTCAAATCTTTTGCTGTATTTAGTTTATTTTGGCATCCGGATGATGATTCTAGCATGAAATTGCTTGGGCACCTGTTAATTTTTAAGATTTTGACACATTCAGCTCAAATGTACACAATTGCTGATTATGGCTGTCAAATCTAAACCAAACGTTGTGCACTCAAATCTTTTGCTGTATTTAGTTTATTTTGGCATCCGGATGATGATTCTAGCATGAAATTGCTTGGGCACCTGTTAATTTTTAAGATTTTGACACATTCAGCTCAAATGTACAATCATGCGCTAAAAACGCATTTAAAGCAATAAAAAGGTGATTATGGCTGTCAAACCTAAACCAAACGTTGTGCACTCAAATCTTTTGCTGTATTTAGTTTATTTTGGCATCCGGATGATGATTCTAGCATGAAATTGCTTGGGCACCTGTTAATTTTTAAGATTTTGACACATTCAGCTCAAATGTACACAATTGCTGATTATGGCTGTCAAATCTAAACCAAACGTTGTGCACTCAAATCTTTTGCTGTATTTAGTTTATTTTGGCATCCGGATGATGATTCTAGCATGAAATTGCTTGGGCACCTGTTAATTTTTAAGATTTTGACACATTCAGCTCAAATGTACAATCATGCGCTAAAAACGCATTTAAAGCAATAAAAAGGTGATTATGGCTGTCAAACCTAAACCAAACGTTGTGCACTCAAATCTTTTGCTGTATTTAGTTTATTTTGGCATCCGGATGATGATTCTAGCATGAAATTGCTTGGGCACCTGTTAATTTTTAAGATTTTGACACATTCAGCTCAAATGTACACAATTGCTGATTATGGCTGTCAAATCTAAACCAAACGTTGTGCACTCAAATCTTTTGCTGTATTTAGTTTATTTTGGCATCCGGATGATGATTCTAGCATGAAATTGCTTGGGCACCTGTTAATTTTTAAGATTTTGACACATTCAGCTCAAATGTACAATCATGCTCTAAAAACGCATTTAAAGCAATAAAAAGGTGATTATGGCTGTCAAACCTAAACCAAACGTTGTGCACTCAAATCTTTTGCTGTATTTAGTTTATTTTGGCATCCGGATGATGATTCTAGCATGAAATTTCTTGGGCACCTGTTAATTTTTAAGATTTTGACACATTCAGCTCAAATGTACACAATTGCTGATTATGGCTGTCAAATCTAAACCAAACGTTGTGCACTCAAATCTTTTGCTGTATTTAGTTTATTTTGGCATCCGGATGATGATTCTAGCATGAAATTGCTTGGGCACCTGTTAATTTTTAAGATTTTGACACATTCAGCTCAAATGTACAATCATGCGCTAAAAACGCATTTAAAGCAATAAAAAGGTGATTATGGCTGTCAAACCTAAACCAAACGTTGTGCACTCAAATCTTTTGCTGTATTTAGTTTATTTTGGCATCCGGATGATGATTCTAGCATGAAATTGCTTGGGCACCTGTTAATTTTTAAGATTTTGACACATTCAGCTCAAATGTACACAATTGCTGATTATGGCTGTCAAATCTAAACCAAACGTTGTGCACTCAAATCTTTTGCTGATTTAGTTTATTTTGGCATCCGGATGATGATTCTAGCATGAAATTGCTTGGGCACCTGTTAATTTTTAAGATTTTGACACATTCAGCTCAAATGTACAATCATGCGCTAAAAACGCATTTAAAGCAATAAAAAGGTGATTATGGCTGTCAAACCTAAACCAAACGTTGTGCACTCAAATCTTTTGCTGTATTTAGTTTATTTTGGCATCCGGATGATGATTCTAGCATGAAATTGCTTGGACACCTGTTAATTTTTAAGATTTTGACACATTCAGCTCAAATGTACACAATTGCTGATTATGGCTGTCAAATCTAAACCAAACGTTGTGCACTCAAAACGTTTGCTGTATTTAGTTTATTTTGGCATCCGGATGATGATTCTAGCATGAAATTGCTTGGGCACCTGTTAATTTTTAAGATTTTGACACATTCAGCTCAAATGTACAATCATGCGCTAAAAACGCATTTAAAGCAATAAAAAGGTGATTATGGCTGTCAAACCTAAACCAAACGTTGTGCACTCAAATCTTTTGCTGTATTTAGTTTATTTTGGCATCCGGATGATGATTCTAGCATGAAATTGCTTGGGCACCTGTTAATTTTTAAGATTTTGACACATTCAGCTCAAATGTACAATCATGCGCTAAAAACGCATTTAAAGCAATAAAAAGGTGATTATGGCTGTCAAACCTAAACCAAACGTTGTGCACTCAAATCTTTTGCTGTATTTAGTTTATTTTGGCATCCGGATGATGATTCTAGCATGAAATTGCTTGGGCACCTGTTAATTTTTAAGATTTTGACACATTCAGCTCAAATGTACACAATTGCTGATTATGGCTGTCAAATCTAAACCAAACGTTGTGCACTCAAATCTTTTGCTGTATTTAGTTTATTTTGGCATCCGGATGATGATTCTAGCATGAAATTGCTTGGGCACCTGTTAATTTTTAAGATTTTGACACATTCAGCTCAAATGTACAATCATGCGCTAAAAACGCATTTAAAGCAATAAAAAGGTGATTATGGCTGTCAAACCTAAACCAAACGTTGTGCACTCAAATCTTTTGCTGTATTTAGTTTATTTTGGCATCCGGATGATGATTCTAGCATGAAATTGCTTGGGCACCTGTTAATTTTTAAGATTTTGACACATTCAGCTCAAATGTACACAATTGCTGATTATGGCTGTCAAATCTAAACCAAACGTTGTGCACTCAAATCTTTTGCTGTATTTAGTTTATTTTGGCATCCGGATGATGATTCTAGCATGAAATTGCTTGGGCACCTGTTAATTTTTAAGATTTTGACACATTCAGCTCAAATGTACAATCATGCTCTAAAAACGCATTTAAAGCAATAAAAAGGTGATTATGGCTGTCAAACCTAAACCAAACGTTGTGCACTCAAATCTTTTGCTGTATTTAGTTTATTTTGGCATCCGGATGATGATTCTAGCATGAAATTTCTTGGGCACCTGTTAATTTTTAAGATTTTGACACATTCAGCTCAAATGTACACAATTGCTGATTATGGCTGTCAAATCTAAACCAAACGTTGTGCACTCAAATCTTTTGCTGTATTTAGTTTATTTTGGCATCCGGATGATGATTCTAGCATGAAATTGCTTGGGCACCTGTTAATTTTTAAGATTTTGACACATTCAGCTCAAATGTACAATCATGCGCTAAAAACGCATTTAAAGCAATAAAAAGGTGATTATGGCTGTCAAACCTAAACCAAACGTTGTGCACTCAAATCTTTTGCTGTATTTAGTTTATTTTGGCATCCGGATGATGATTCTAGCATGAAATTGCTTGGGCACCTGTTAATTTTTAAGATTTTGACACATTCAGCTCAAATGTACACAATTGCTGATTATGGCTGTCAAATCTAAACCAAACGTTGTGCACTCAAATCTTTTGCTGATTTAGTTTATTTTGGCATCCGGATGATGATTCTAGCATGAAATTGCTTGGGCACCTGTTAATTTTTAAGATTTTGACACATTCAGCTCAAATGTACAATCATGCGCTAAAAACGCATTTAAAGCAATAAAAAGGTGATTATGGCTGTCAAACCTAAACCAAACGTTGTGCACTCAAATCTTTTGCTGTATTTAGTTTATTTTGGCATCCGGATGATGATTCTAGCATGAAATTGCTTGGGCAACTGTTAATTTTTAAGATTTTGACACATTCAGCTCAAATGTACACAATTGCTGATTATGGCTGTCAAATCTAAACCAAACGTTGTGCACTCAAATCTTTTGCTGTATTTAGTTTATTTTGGCATCCGGATGATGATTCTAGCATGAAATTGCTTGGGCACCTGTTAATTTTTAAGATTTTGACACATTCAGCTCAAATGTACAATCATGCGCTAAAAACGCATTTAAAGCAATAAAAAGGTGATTATGGCTGTCAAACCTAAACCAAACGTTGTGCACTCAAATCTTTTGCTGTATTTAGTTTATTTTGGCATCCGGATGATGATTCTAGCATGAAATTGCTTGGGCACCTGTTAATTTTTAAGATTTTGACACATTCAGCTCAAATGTACACAATTGCTGATTATGGCTGTCAAATCTAAACCAAACGTTGTGCACTCAAAACGTTTGCTGTATTTAGTTTATTTTGGCATCCGGATGATGATTCTAGCATGAAATTGCTTGGGCACCTGTTAATTTTTAAGATTTTGACACATTCAGCTCAAATGTACAATCATGCGCTAAAAACGCATTTAAAGCAATAAAAAGGTGATTATGGCTGTCAAACCTAAACCAAACGTTGTGCACTCAAATCTTTTGCTGTATTTAGTTTATTTTGGCATCCGGATGATGATTCTAGCATGAAATTGCTTGGGCACCTGTTAATTTTTAAGATTTTGACACATTCAGCTCAAATGTACAATCATGCGCTAAAAACGCATTTAAAGCAATAAAAAGGTGATTATGGCTGTCAAACCTAAACCAAACGTTGTGCACTCAAATCTTTTGCTGTATTTAGTTTATTTTGGCATCCGGATGATGATTCTAGCATGAAATTGCTTGGGCACCTGTTAATTTTTAAGATTTTGACACATTCAGCTCAAATGTACACAATTGCTGATTATGGCTGTCAAATCTAAACCAAACGTTGTGCACTCAAATCTTTTGCTGTATTTAGTTTATTTTGGCATCCGGATGATGATTCTAGCATGAAATTGCTTGGGCACCTGTTAATTTTTAAGATTTTGACACATTCAGCTCAAATGTACACAATTGCTGATTATGGCTGTCAAATCTAAACCAAACGTTGTGCACTCAAATCTTTTGCTGTATTTAGTTTATTTTGGCATCCGGATGATGATTCTAGCATGAAATTGCTTGGGCACCTGTTAATTTTTAAGATTTTGACACATTCAGCTCAAATGTACACAATTGCTGATTATGGCTGTCAAATCTAAACCAAACGTTGTGCACTCAAATCTTTTGCTGTATTTAGTTTATTTTGGCATCCGGATGATGATTCTAGCATGAAATTGCTTGGGCACCTGTTAATTTTTAAGATTTTGACACATTCAGCTCAAATGTACAATCATGCGCTAAAAACGCATTTAAAGCAATAAAAAGGTGATTATGGCTGTCAAACCTAAACCAAACGTTGTGCACTCAAATCTTTTGCTGTATTTAGTTTATTTTGGCATCCGGATGATGATTCTAGCATGAAATTGCTTGGGCACCTGTTAATTTTTAAGATTTTGACACATTCAGCTCAAATGTACAATCATGCGCTAAAAACGCATTTAAAGCAATAAAAAGGTGATTATGGCTGTCAAACCTAAACCAAACGTTGTGCACTCAAATCTTTTGCTGTATTTAGTTTATTTTGGCATCCGGATGATGATTCTAGCATGAAATTGCTTGGGCACCTGTTAATTTTTAAGATTTTGACACATTCAGCTCAAATGTACACAATTGCTGATTATGGCTGTCAAATCTAAACCAAACGTTGTGCACTCAAATCTTTTGCTGTATTTAGTTTATTTTGGCATCCGGATGATGATTCTAGCATGAAATTGCTTGGGCACCTGTTAATTTTTAAGATTTTGACACATTCAGCTCAAATGTACAATCATGCGCTAAAAACGCATTTAAAGCAATAAAAAGGTGATTATGGCTGTCAAACCTAAACCAAACGTTGTGCACTCAAATCTTTTGCTGTATTTAGTTTATTTTGGCATCCGGATGATGATTCTAGCATGAAATTGCTTGGGCACCTGTTAATTTTTAAGATTTTGACACATTCAGCTCAAATGTACACAATTGCTGATTATGGCTGTCAAATCTAAACCAAACGTTGTGCACTCAAATCTTTTGCTGTATTTAGTTTATTTTGGCATCCGGATGATGATTCTAGCATGAAATTGCTTGGGCACCTGTTAATTTTTAAGATTTTGACACATTCAGCTCAAATGTACAATCATGCTCTAAAAACGCATTTAAAGCAATAAAAAGGTGATTATGGCTGTCAAACCTAAACCAAACGTTGTGCACTCAAATCTTTTGCTGTATTTAGTTTATTTTGGCATCCGGATGATGATTCTAGCATGAAATTTCTTGGGCACCTGTTAATTTTTAAGATTTTGACACATTCAGCTCAAATGTACACAATTGCTGATTATGGCTGTCAAATCTAAACCAAACGTTGTGCACTCAAATCTTTTGCTGTATTTAGTTTATTTTGGCATCCGGATGATGATTCTAGCATGAAATTGCTTGGGCACCTGTTAATTTTTAAGATTTTGACACATTCAGCTCAAATGTACAATCATGCGCTAAAAACGCATTTAAAGCAATAAAAAGGTGATTATGGCTGTCAAACCTAAACCAAACGTTGTGCACTCAAATCTTTTGCTGTATTTAGTTTATTTTGGCATCCGGATGATGATTCTAGCATGAAATTGCTTGGGCACCTGTTAATTTTTAAGATTTTGACACATTCAGCTCAAATGTACACAATTGCTGATTATGGCTGTCAAATCTAAACCAAACGTTGTGCACTCAAATCTTTTGCTGATTTAGTTTATTTTGGCATCCGGATGATGATTCTAGCATGAAATTGCTTGGGCACCTGTTAATTTTTAAGATTTTGACACATTCAGCTCAAATGTACAATCATGCGCTAAAAACGCATTTAAAGCAATAAAAAGGTGATTATGGCTGTCAAACCTAAACCAAACGTTGTGCACTCAAATCTTTTGCTGTATTTAGTTTATTTTGGCATCCGGATGATGATTCTAGCATGAAATTGCTTGGGCAACTGTTAATTTTTAAGATTTTGACACATTCAGCTCAAATGTACACAATTGCTGATTATGGCTGTCAAATCTAAACCAAACGTTGTGCACTCAAATCTTTTGCTGTATTTAGTTTATTTTGGCATCCGGATGATGATTCTAGCATGAAATTGCTTGGGCACCTGTTAATTTTTAAGATTTTGACACATTCAGCTCAAATGTACAATCATGCGCTAAAAACGCATTTAAAGCAATAAAAAGGTGATTATGGCTGTCAAACCTAAACCAAACGTTGTGCACTCAAATCTTTTGCTGTATTTAGTTTATTTTGGCATCCGGATGATGATTCTAGCATGAAATTGCTTGGGCACCTGTTAATTTTTAAGATTTTGACACATTCAGCTCAAATGTACACAATTGCTGATTATGGCTGTCAAATCTAAACCAAACGTTGTGCACTCAAAACGTTTGCTGTATTTAGTTTATTTTGGCATCCGGATGATGATTCTAGCATGAAATTGCTTGGGCACCTGTTAATTTTTAAGATTTTGACACATTCAGCTCAAATGTACAATCATGCGCTAAAAACGCATTTAAAGCAATAAAAAGGTGATTATGGCTGTCAAACCTAAACCAAACGTTGTGCACTCAAATCTTTTGCTGTATTTAGTTTATTTTGGCATCCGGATGATGATTCTAGCATGAAATTGCTTGGGCACCTGTTAATTTTTAAGATTTTGACACATTCAGCTCAAATGTACAATCATGCGCTAAAAACGCATTTAAAGCAATAAAAAGGTGATTATGGCTGTCAAACCTAAACCAAACGTTGTGCACTCAAATCTTTTGCTGTATTTAGTTTATTTTGGCATCCGGATGATGATTCTAGCATGAAATTGCTTGGGCACCTGTTAATTTTTAAGATTTTGACACATTCAGCTCAAATGTACACAATTGCTGATTATGGCTGTCAAATCTAAACCAAACGTTGTGCACTCAAATCTTTTGCTGTATTTAGTTTATTTTGGCATCCGGATGATGATTCTAGCATGAAATTGCTTGGGCACCTGTTAATTTTTAAGATTTTGACACATTCAGCTCAAATGTACAATCATGCGCTAAAAACGCATTTAAAGCAATAAAAAGGTGATTATGGCTGTCAAACCTAAACCAAACGTTGTGCACTCAAATCTTTTGCTGTATTTAGTTTATTTTGGCATCCGGATGATGATTCTAGCATGAAATTGCTTGGGCACCTGTTAATTTTTAAGATTTTGACACATTCACCTCAAATGTACACAATTGCTGATTATGGCTGTCAAATCTAAACCAAACGTTGTGCACTCAAATCTTTTGCTGTATTTAGTTTATTTTGGCATCCGGATGATGATTCTAGCATGAAATTGCTTGGGCACCTGTTAATTTTTAAGATTTTGACACATTCAGCTCAAATGTACAATCATGCGCTAAAAACGCATTTAAAGCAATAAAAAGGTGATTATGGCTGTCAAACCTAAACCAAACGTTGTGCACTCAAATCTTTTGCTGTATTTAGTTTATTTTGGCATCCGGATGATGATTCTAGCATGAAATTGCTTGGGCACCTGTTAATTTTTAAGATTTTGACACATTCAGCTCAAATGTACACAATTGCTGATTATGGCTGTCAAATCTAAACCAAACGTTGTGCACTCAAATCTTTTGCTGTATTTAGTTTATTTTGGCATCCGGATGATGATTCTAGCATGAAATTGCTTGGGCACCTGTTAATTTTTAAGATTTTGACACATTCAGCTCAAATGTACAATCATGCGCTAAAAACGCATTTAAAGCAATAAAAAGGTGATTATGGCTGTCAAACCTAAACCAAACGTTGTGCACTCAAATCTTTTGCTGTATTTAGTTTATTTTGGCATCCGGATGATGATTCTAGCATGAAATTGCTTGGGCACCTGTTAATTTTTAAGATTTTGACACATTCAGCTCAAATGTACACAATTGCTGATTATGGCTGTCAAATCTAAACCAAACGTTGTGCACTCAAATCTTTTGCTGTATTTAGTTTATTTTGGCATCCGGATGATGATTCTAGCATGAAATTGCTTGGGCACCTGTTAATTTTTAAGATTTTGACACATTCAGCTCAAATGTACAATCATGCGCTAAAAACGCATTTAAAGCAATAAAAAGGTGATTATGGCTGTCAAACCTAAACCAAACGTTGTGCACTCAAATCTTTTGCTGTATTTAGTTTATTTTGGCATCCGGATGATGATTCTAGCATGAAATTGCTTGGGCACCTGTTAATTTTTAAGATTTTGACACATTCAGCTCAAATGTACACAATTGCTGATTATGGCTGTCAAATCTAAACCAAACGTTGTGCACTCAAATCTTTTGCTGTATTTAGTTTATTTTGACATCCGGATGATGATTCTAGCATGAAATTGCTTGGGCACCTGTTAATTTTTAAGATTTTGACACATTCAGCTCAAATGTACAATCATGCGCTAAAAACGCATTTAAAGCAATAAAAAGGTGATTATGGCTGTCAAACCTAAACCAAACGTTGTGCACTCAAATCTTTTGCTGTATTTAGTTTATTTTGGCATCCGGATGATGATTCTAGCATGAAATTGCTTGGGCACCTGTTAATTTTTAAGATTTTGACACATTCAGCTCAAATGTACACAATTGCTGATTATGGCTGTCAAATCTAAACCAAACGTTGTGCACTCAAATCTTTTGCTGTATTTAGTTTATTTTGGCATCCGGATGATGATTCTAGCATGAAATTGCTTGGGCACCTGTTAATTTTTAAGATTTTGACACATTCAGCTCAAATGTACACAATTGCTGATTATGGCTGTCAAACCTAAACCAAACGTTGTGCACTCAAATCTTTTGCTGTATTTAGTTTATTTTTGGCATCCGGATGATGATTCTAGCATGAAATTGCTTGGGCACCTGTTAATTTTTAAGATTTTGACACATTCAGCTCAAATGTACAATCATGCGCTAAAAAACGCATTTAAAGCAATAAAAAGGTGATTATGGCTGTCAAACCTAAACCAAACGTTGTGCACTCAAATCTTTTGCTGTATTTAGTTTATTTTGGCATCCGGATGATGATTCTAGCATGAAATTGCTTGGGCACCTGTTAATTTTTAAGATTTTGACACATTCAGCTCAAATGTACACAATTGCTGATTATGGCTGTCAAATCTAAACCAAACGTTGTGCACTCAAATCTTTTGCTGTATTTAGTTTATTTTGGCATCCGGATGATGATTCTAGCATGAAATTGCTTGGGCACCTGTTAATTTTTAAGATTTTGACACATTCAGCTCAAATGTACAATCATGCGCTAAAAACGCATTTAAAGCAATAAAAAGGTGATTATGGCTGTCAAACCTAAACCAAACGTTGTGCACTCAAATCTTTTGCTGTATTTAGTTTATTTTGGCATCCGGATGATGATTCTAGCATGAAATTGCTTGGGCACCTGTTAATTTTTAAGATTTTGACACATTCAGCTCAAATGTACACAATTGCTGATTATGGCTGTCAAATCTAAACCAAACGTTGTGCACTCAAATCTTTTGCTGTATTTAGTTTATTTTGGCATCCGGATGATGATTCTAGCATGAAATTGCTTGGGCACCTGTTAATTTTTAAGATTTTGACACATTCAGCTCAAATGTACAATCATGCGCTAAAAACGCATTTAAAGCAATAAAAAGGTGATTATGGCTGTCAAACCTAAACCAAACGTTGTGCACTCAAATCTTTTGCTGTATTTAGTTTATTTTGGCATCCGGATGATGATTCTAGCATGAAATTGCTTGGGCACCTGTTAATTTTTAAGATTTTGACACATTCAGCTCAAATGTACACAATTGCTGATTATGGCTGTCAAATCTAAACCAAACGTTGTGCACTCAAATCTTTTGCTGTATTTAGTTTATTTTGGCATCCGGATGATGATTCTAGCATGAAATTGCTTGGGCACCTGTTAATTTTTAAGATTTTGACACATTCAGCTCAAATGTACAATCATGCGCTAAAAACGCATTTAAAGCAATAAAAAGGTGATTATGGCTGTCAAACCTAAACCAAACGTTGTGCACTCAAATCTTTTGCTGTATTTAGTTTATTTTGGCATCCGGATGATGATTCTAGCATGAAATTGCTTGGGCACCTGTTAATTTTTAAGATTTTGACACATTCAGCTCAAATGTACACAATTGCTGATTATGGCTGTCAAATCTAAACCAAACGTTGTGCACTCAAATCTTTTGCTGTATTTAGTTTATTTTGGCATCCGGATGATGATTCTAGCATGAAATTGCTTGGGCACCTGTTAATTTTTAAGATTTTGACACATTCAGCTCAAATGTACAATCATGCGCTAAAAACGCATTTAAAGCAATAAAAAGGTGATTATGGCTGTCAAACCTAAACCAAACGTTGTGCACTCAAATCTTTTGCTGTATTTAGTTTATTTTGGCATCCGGATGATGATTCTAGCATGAAATTGCTTGGGCACCTGTTAATTTTTAAGATTTTGACACATTCAGCTCAAATGTACACAATTGCTGATTATGGCTGTCAAATCTAAACCAAACGTTGTGCACTCAAATCTTTTGCTGTATTTAGTTTATTTTGGCATCCGGATGATGATTCTAGCATGAAATTGCTTGGGCACCTGTTAATTTTTAAGATTTTGACACATTCAGCTCAAATGTACAATCATGCGCTAAAAACGCATTTAAAGCAATAAAAAGGTGATTATGGCTGTCAAACCTAAACCAAACGTTGTGCACTCAAATCTTTTGCTGTATTTAGTTTATTTTGGCATCCGGATGATGATTCTAGCATGAAATTGCTTGGGCACCTGTTAATTTTTAAGATTTTGACACATTCAGCTCAAATGTACACAATTGCTGATTATGGCTGTCAAATCTAAACCAAACGTTGTGCACTCAAATCTTTTGCTGTATTTAGTTTATTTTGACATCCGGATGATGATTCTAGCATGAAATTGCTTGGGCACCTGTTAATTTTTAAGATTTTGACACATTCAGCTCAAATGTACAATCATGCGCTAAAAACGCATTTAAAGCAATAAAAAGGTGATTATGGCTGTCAAACCTAAACCAAACGTTGTGCACTCAAATCTTTTGCTGTATTTAGTTTATTTTGGCATCCGGATGATGATTCTAGCATGAAATTGCTTGGGCACCTGTTAATTTTTAAGATTTTGACACATTCAGCTCAAATGTACACAATTGCTGATTATGGCTGTCAAATCTAAACCAAACGTTGTGCACTCAAATCTTTTGCTGTATTTAGTTTATTTTGGCATCCGGATGATGATTCTAGCATGAAATTGCTTGGGCACCTGTTAATTTTTAAGATTTTGACACATTCAGCTCAAATGTACAATCATGCGCTAAAAACGCATTTAAAGCAATAAAAAGGTGATTATGGCTGTCAAACCTAAACCAAACGTTGTGCACTCAAATCTTTTGCTGTATTTAGTTTATTTTGGCATCCGGATGATGATTCTAGCATGAAATTGCTTGGGCACCTGTTAATTTTTAAGATTTTGACACATTCAGCTCAAATGTACACAATTGCTGATTATGGCTGTCAAATCTAAACCAAACGTTGTGCACTCAAATCTTTTGCTGTATTTAGTTTATTTTGGCATCCGGATGATGATTCTAGCATGAAATTGCTTGGGCACCTGTTAATTTTTAAGATTTTGACACATTCAGCTCAAATGTACAATCATGCGCTAAAAACGCATTTAAAGCAATAAAAAGGTGATTATGGCTGTCAAACCTAAACCAAACGTTGTGCACTCAAATCTTTTGCTGTATTTAGTTTATTTTGGCATCCGGATGATGATTCTAGCATGAAATTGCTTGGGCACCTGTTAATTTTTAAGATTTTGACACATTCAGCTCAAATGTACACAATTGCTGATTATGGCTGTCAAATCTAAACCAAACGTTGTGCACTCAAATCTTTTGCTGTATTTAGTTTATTTTGGCATCCGGATGATGATTCTAGCATGAAATTGCTTGGGCACCTGTTAATTTTTAAGATTTTGACACATTCAGCTCAAATGTACAATCATGCGCTAAAAACGCATTTAAAGCAATAAAAAGGTGATTATGGCTGTCAAACCTAAACCAAACGTTGTGCACTCAAATCTTTTGCTGTATTTAGTTTATTTTGGCATCCGGATGATGATTCTAGCATGAAATTGCTTGGGCACCTGTTAATTTTTAAGATTTTGACACATTCAGCTCAAATGTACACAATTGCTGATTATGGCTGTCAAATCTAAACCAAACGTTGTGCACTCAAATCTTTTGCTGTATTTAGTTTATTTTGGCATCCGGATGATGATTCTAGCATGAAATTGCTTGGGCACCTGTTAATTTTTAAGATTTTGACACATTCAGCTCAAATGTACAATCATGCGCTAAAAACGCATTTAAAGCAATAAAAAGGTGATTATGGCTGTCAAACCTAAACCAAACGTTGTGCACTCAAATCTTTTGCTGTATTTAGTTTATTTTGGCATCCGGATGATGATTCTAGCATGAAATTGCTTGGGCACCTGTTAATTTTTAAGATTTTGACACATTCAGCTCAAATGTACACAATTGCTGATTATGGCTGTCAAATCTAAACCAAACGTTGTGCACTCAAATCTTTTGCTGTATTTAGTTTATTTTGGCATCCGGATGATGATTCTAGCATGAAATTGCTTGGGCACCTGTTAATTTTTAAGATTTTGACACATTCAGCTCAAATGTACAATCATGCGCTAAAAACGCATTTAAAGCAATAAAAAGGTGATTATGGCTGTCAAATCTAAACCAAACGTTGTGCACTCAAATCTTTTGCTGTATTTAGTTTATTTTGGCATCCGGATGATGATTCTAGCATGAAATTGCTTGGGCACCTGTTAATTTTTAAGATTTTGACACATTCAGCTCAAATGTACACAATTGCTGATTATGGCTGTCAAATCTAAACCAAACGTTGTGCACTCAAATCTTTTGCTGTATTTAGTTTATTTTGGCATCCGGATGATGATTCTAGCATGAAATTGCTTGGGCACCTGTTAATTTTTAAGATTTTGACACATTCAGCTCAAATGTACAATCATGCGCTAAAAACGCATTTAAAGCAATAAAAAGGTGATTATGGCTGTCAAACCTAAACCAAACGTTGTGCACTCAAATCTTTTGCTGTATTTAGTTTATTTTGGCATCCGGATGATGATTCTAGCATGAAATTGCTTGGGCACCTGTTAATTTTTAAGATTTTGACACATTCAGCTCAAATGTACAATCATGCGCTAAAAACGCATTTAAAGCAATAAAAAGGTGATTATGGCTGTCAAACCTAAACCAAACGTTGTGCACTCAAATCTTTTGCTGTATTTAGTTTATTTTGGCATCCGGATGATGATTCTAGCATGAAATTGCTTGGGCACCTGTTAATTTTTAAGATTTTGACACATTCAGCTCAAATGTACACAATTGCTGATTATGGCTGTCAAATCTAAACCAAACGTTGTGCACTCAAATCTTTTGCTGTATTTAGTTTATTTTGGCATCCGGATGATGATTCTAGCATGAAATTGCTTGGGCACCTGTTAATTTTTAAGATTTTGACACATTCAGCTCAAATGTACAATCATGCGCTAAAAACGCATTTAAAGCAATAAAAAGGTGATTATGGCTGTCAAACCTAAACCAAACGTTGTGCACTCAAATCTTTTGCTGTATTTAGTTTATTTTGGCATCCGGATGATGATTCTAGCATGAAATTGCTTGGGCACCTGTTAATTTTTAAGATTTTGACACATTCAGCTCAAATGTACACAATTGCTGATTATGGCTGTCAAATCTAAACCAAACGTTGTGCACTCAAATCTTTTGCTGTATTTAGTTTATTTTGGCATCCGGATGATGATTCTAGCATGAAATTGCTTGGGCACCTGTTAATTTTTAAGATTTTGACACATTCAGCTCAAATGTACAATCATGCGCTAAAAACGCATTTAAAGCAATAAAAAGGTGATTATGGCTGTCAAACCTAAACCAAACGTTGTGCACTCAAATCTTTTGCTGCATTTAGTTTATTTTGGCATCCGGATGATGATTCTAGCATGAAATTGCTTGGGCACCTGTTAATTTTTAAGATTTTGACACATTCAGCTCAAATGTACACAATTGCTGATTATGGCTGTCAAATCTAAACCAAACGTTGTGCACTCAAATCTTTTGCTGTATTTAGTTTATTTTGGCATCCGGATGATGATTCTAGCATGAAATTGCTTGGGCACCTGTTAATTTTTAAGATTTTGACACATTCAGCTCAAATGTACAATCATGCGCTAAAAACGCATTTAAAGCAATAAAAAGGTGATTATGGCTGTCAAACCTAAACCAAACGTTGTGCACTCAAATCTTTTGCTGTATTTAGTTTATTTTGGCATCCGGATGATGATTCTAGCATGAAATTGCTTGGGCACCTGTTAATTTTTAAGATTTTGACACATTCAGCTCAAATGTACACAATTGCTGATTATGGCTGTCAAATCTAAACCAAACGTTGTGCACTCAAATCTTTTGCTGTATTTAGTTTATTTTGGCATCCGGATGATGATTCTAGCATGAAATTGCTTGGGCACCTGTTAATTTTTAAGATTTTGACACATTCAGCTCAAATGTACAATCATGCGCTAAAAACGCATTTAAAGCAATAAAAAGGTGATTATGGCTGTCAAACCTAAACCAAACGTTGTGCACTCAAATCTTTTGCTGTATTTAGTTTATTTTGGCATCCGGATGATGATTCTAGCATGAAATTGCTTGGGCACCTGTTAATTTTTAAGATTTTGACACATTCAGCTCAAATGTACACAATTGCTGATTATGGCTGTCAAATCTAAACCAAACGTTGTGCACTCAAATCTTTTGCTGTATTTAGTTTATTTTGACATCCGGATGATGATTCTAGCATGAAATTGCTTGGGCACCTGTTAATTTTTAAGATTTTGACACATTCAGCTCAAATGTACAATCATGCGCTAAAAACGCATTTAAAGCAATAAAAAGGTGATTATGGCTGTCAAACCTAAACCAAACGTTGTGCACTCAAATCTTTTGCTGTATTTAGTTTATTTTGGCATCCGGATGATGATTCTAGCATGAAATTGCTTGGGCACCTGTTAATTTTTAAGATTTTGACACATTCAGCTCAAATGTACACAATTGCTGATTATGGCTGTCAAATCTAAACCAAACGTTGTGCACTCAAATCTTTTGCTGTATTTAGTTTATTTTGGCATCCGGATGATGATTCTAGCATGAAATTGCTTGGGCACCTGTTAATTTTTAAGATTTTGACACATTCAGCTCAAATGTACAATCATGCGCTAAAAACGCATTTAAAGCAATAAAAAGGTGATTATGGCTGTCAAACCTAAACCAAACGTTGTGCACTCAAATCTTTTGCTGTATTTAGTTTATTTTGGCATCCGGATGATGATTCTAGCATGAAATTGCTTGGGCACCTGTTAATTTTTAAGATTTTGACACATTCAGCTCAAATGTACACAATTGCTGATTATGGCTGTCAAATCTAAACCAAACGTTGTGCACTCAAATCTTTTGCTGTATTTAGTTTATTTTGGCATCCGGATGATGATTCTAGCATGAAATTGCTTTGGCACCTGTTAATTTTTAAGATTTTGACACATTCAGCTCAAATGTACAATCATGCGCTAAAAACGCATTTAAAGGAATAAAAAGGTGATTATGGCTGTCAAACCTAAACCAAACGTTGTGCACTCAAATCTTTTGCTGTATTTAGTTTATTTTGGCATCCGGATGATGATTCTAGCATGAAATTGCTTGGGCACCTGTTAATTTTTAAGATTTTGACACATTCAGCTCAAATGTACACAATTGCTGATTATGGCTGTCAAATCTAAACCAAACGTTGTGCACTCAAATCTTTTGCTGTATTTAGTTTATTTTGGCATCCGGATGATGATTCTAGCATGAAATTGCTTGGGCACCTGTTAATTTTTAAGATTTTGACACATTCAGCTCAAATGTACAATCATGCGCTAAAAACGCATTTAAAGCAATAAAAAGGTGATTATGGCTGTCAAACCTAAACCAAACGTTGTGCACTCAAATCTTTTGCTGTATTTAGTTTATTTTGGCATCCGGATGTTGATTCTAGCATGAAATTGCTTGGGCACCTGTTAATTTTTAAGATTTTGACACATTCAGCTCAAATGTACACAATTGCTGATTATGGCTGTCAAATCTAAACCAAACGTTGTGCACTCAAATCTTTTGCTGTATTTAGTTTATTTTGGCATCCGGATGATGATTCTAGCATGAAATTGCTTGGGCACCTGTTAATTTTTAAGATTTTGACACATTCAGCTCAAATGTACAATCATGCGCTAAAAACGCATTTAAAGCAATAAAAAGGTGATTATGGCTGTCAAATCTAAACCAAACGTTGTGCACTCAAATCTTTTGCTGTATTTAGTTTATTTTGGCATCCGGATGATGATTCTAGCATGAAATTGCTTGGGCACCTGTTAATTTTTAAGATTTTGACACATTCAGCTCAAATGTACACAATTGCTGATTATGGCTGTCAAATCTAAACCAAACGTTGTGCACTCAAATCTTTTGCTGTATTTAGTTTATTTTGGCATCCGGATGATGATTCTAGCATGAAATTGCTTGGGCACCTGTTAATTTTTAAGATTTTGACACATTCAGCTCAAATGTACAATCATGCGCTAAAAACGCATTTAAAGCAATAAAAAGGTGATTATGGCTGTCAAACCTAAACCAAACGTTGTGCACTCAAATCTTTTGCTGTATTTAGTTTATTTTGGCATCCGGATGATGATTCTAGCATGAAATTGCTTGGGCACCTGTTAATTTTTAAGATTTTGACACATTCAGCTCAAATGTACAATCATGCGCTAAAAACGCATTTAAAGCAATAAAAAGGTGATTATGGCTGTCAAACCTAAACCAAACGTTGTGCACTCAAATCTTTTGCTGTATTTAGTTTATTTTGGCATCCGGATGATGATTCTAGCATGAAATTGCTTGGGCACCTGTTAATTTTTAAGATTTTGACACATTCAGCTCAAATGTACACAATTGCTGATTATGGCTGTCAAATCTAAACCAAACGTTGTGCACTCAAATCTTTTGCTGATTTAGTTTATTTTGGCATCCGGATGATGATTCTAGCATGAAATTGCTTGGGCACCTGTTAATTTTTAAGATTTTGACACATTCAGCTCAAATGTACAATCATGCGCTAAAAACGCATTTAAAGCAATAAAAAGGTGATTATGGCTGTCAAACCTAAACCAAACGTTGTGCACTCAAATCTTTTGCTGTATTTAGTTTATTTTGGCATCCGGATGATGATTCTAGCATGAAATTGCTTGGGCACCTGTTAATTTTTAAGATTTTGACACATTCAGCTCAAATGTACACAATTGCTGATTATGGCTGTCAAATCTAAACCAAACGTTGTGCACTCAAATCTTTTGCTGTATTTAGTTTATTTTGGCATCCGGATGATGATTCTAGCATGAAATTGCTTGGGCACCTGTTAATTTTTAAGATTTTGACACATTCAGCTCAAATGTACAATCATGCGCTAAAAACGCATTTAAAGCAATAAAAAGGTGATTATGGCTGTCAAACCTAAACCAAACGTTGTGCACTCAAATCTTTTGCTGTATTTAGTTTATTTTGGCATCCGGATGATGATTCTAGCATGAAATTGCTTGGGCACCTGTTAATTTTTAAGATTTTGACACATTCAGCTCAAATGTACACAATTGCTGATTATGGCTGTCAAATCTAAACCAAACGTTGTGCACTCAAAACGTTTGCTGTATTTAGTTTATTTTGGCATCCGGATGATGATTCTAGCATGAAATTGCTTGGGCACCTGTTAATTTTTAAGATTTTGACACATTCAGCTCAAATGTACAATCATGCGCTAAAAACGCATTTAAAGCAATAAAAAGGTGATTATGGCTGTCAAACCTAAACCAAACGTTGTGCACTCAAATCTTTTGCTGTATTTAGTTTATTTTGGCATCCGGATGATGATTCTAGCATGAAATTGCTTGGGCACCTGTTAATTTTTAAGATTTTGACACATTCAGCTCAAATGTACAATCATGCGCTAAAAACGCATTTAAAGCAATAAAAAGGTGATTATGGCTGTCAAACCTAAACCAAACGTTGTGCACTCAAATCTTTTGCTGTATTTAGTTTATTTTGGCATCCGGATGATGATTCTAGCATGAAATTGCTTGGGCACCTGTTAATTTTTAAGATTTTGACACATTCAGCTCAAATGTACACAATTGCTGATTATGGCTGTCAAATCTAAACCAAACGTTGTGCACTCAAATCTTTTGCTGTATTTAGTTTATTTTGGCATCCGGATGATGATTCTAGCATGAAATTGCTTGGGCACCTGTTAATTTTTAAGATTTTGACACATTCAGCTCAAATGTACAATCATGCGCTAAAAACGCATTTAAAGCAATAAAAAGGTGATTATGGCTGTCAAACCTAAACCAAACGTTGTGCACTCAAATCTTTTGCTGTATTTAGTTTATTTTGGCATCCGGATGATGATTCTAGCATGAAATTGCTTGGGCACCTGTTAATTTTTAAGATTTTGACACATTCACCTCAAATGTACACAATTGCTGATTATGGCTGTCAAATCTAAACCAAACGTTGTGCACTCAAATCTTTTGCTGTATTTAGTTTATTTTGGCATCCGGATGATGATTCTAGCATGAAATTGCTTGGGCACCTGTTAATTTTTAAGATTTTGACACATTCAGCTCAAATGTACAATCATGCGCTAAAAACGCATTTAAAGCAATAAAAAGGTGATTATGGCTGTCAAACCTAAACCAAACGTTGTGCACTCAAATCTTTTGCTGTATTTAGTTTATTTTGGCATCCGGATGATGATTCTAGCATGAAATTGCTTGGGCACCTGTTAATTTTTAAGATTTTGACACATTCAGCTCAAATGTACACAATTGCTGATTATGGCTGTCAAATCTAAACCAAACGTTGTGCACTCAAATCTTTTGCTGTATTTAGTTTATTTTGGCATCCGGATGATGATTCTAGCATGAAATTGCTTGGGCACCTGTTAATTTTTAAGATTTTGACACATTCAGCTCAAATGTACACAATTGCTGATTATGGCTGTCAAACCTAAACCAAACGTTGTGCACTCAAATCTTTTGCTGTATTTAGTTTATTTTGGCATCCGGATGATGATTCTAGCATGAAATTGCTTGGGCACCTGTTAATTTTTAAGATTTTGACACATTCAGCTCAAATGTACAATCATGCGCTAAAAACGCATTTAAAGCAATAAAAAGGTGATTATGGCTGTCAAACCTAAACCAAACGTTGTGCACTCAAATCTTTTGCTGTATTTAGTTTATTTTGGCATCCGGATGATGATTCTAGCATGAAATTGCTTGGGCACCTGTTAATTTTTAAGATTTTGACACATTCAGCTCAAATGTACAATCATGCGCTAAAAACGCATTTAAAGCAATAAAAAGGTGATTATGGCTGTCAAACCTAAACCAAACGTTGTGCACTCAAATCTTTTGCTGTATTTAGTTTATTTTGGCATCCGGATGATGATTCTAGCATGAAATTGCTTGGGCACCTGTTAATTTTTAAGATTTTGACACATTCAGCTCAAATGTACACAATTGCTGATTATGGCTGTCAAATCTAAACCAAACGTTGTGCACTCAAATCTTTTGCTGATTTAGTTTATTTTGGCATCCGGATGATGATTCTAGCATGAAATTGCTTGGGCACCTGTTAATTTTTAAGATTTTGACACATTCAGCTCAAATGTACAATCATGCGCTAAAAACGCATTTAAAGCAATAAAAAGGTGATTATGGCTGTCAAACCTAAACCAAACGTTGTGCACTCAAATCTTTTGCTGTATTTAGTTTATTTTGGCATCCGGATGATGATTCTAGCATGAAATTGCTTGGGCACCTGTTAATTTTTAAGATTTTGACACATTCAGCTCAAATGTACACAATTGCTGATTATGGCTGTCAAATCTAAACCAAACGTTGTGCACTCAAATCTTTTGCTGTATTTAGTTTATTTTGGCATCCGGATGATGATTCTAGCATGAAATTGCTTGGGCACCTGTTAATTTTTAAGATTTTGACACATTCAGCTCAAATGTACAATCATGCGCTAAAAACGCATTTAAAGCAATAAAAAGGTGATTATGGCTGTCAAACCTAAACCAAACGTTGTGCACTCAAATCTTTTGCTGTATTTAGTTTATTTTGGCATCCGGATGATGATTCTAGCATGAAATTGCTTGGGCACCTGTTAATTTTTAAGATTTTGACACATTCAGCTCAAATGTACACAATTGCTGATTATGGCTGTCAAATCTAAACCAAACGTTGTGCACTCAAAACGTTTGCTGTATTTAGTTTATTTTGGCATCCGGATGATGATTCTAGCATGAAATTGCTTGGGCACCTGTTAATTTTTAAGATTTTGACACATTCAGCTCAAATGTACAATCATGCGCTAAAAACGCATTTAAAGCAATAAAAAGGTGATTATGGCTGTCAAACCTAAACCAAACGTTGTGCACTCAAATCTTTTGCTGTATTTAGTTTATTTTGGCATCCGGATGATGATTCTAGCATGAAATTGCTTGGGCACCTGTTAATTTTTAAGATTTTGACACATTCAGCTCAAATGTACAATCATGCGCTAAAAACGCATTTAAAGCAATAAAAAGGTGATTATGGCTGTCAAACCTAAACCAAACGTTGTGCACTCAAATCTTTTGCTGTATTTAGTTTATTTTGGCATCCGGATGATGATTCTAGCATGAAATTGCTTGGGCACCTGTTAATTTTTAAGATTTTGACACATTCAGCTCAAATGTACACAATTGCTGATTATGGCTGTCAAATCTAAACCAAACGTTGTGCACTCAAATCTTTTGCTGTATTTAGTTTATTTTGGCATCCGGATGATGATTCTAGCATGAAATTGCTTGGGCACCTGTTAATTTTTAAGATTTTGACACATTCAGCTCAAATGTACAATCATGCGCTAAAAACGCATTTAAAGCAATAAAAAGGTGATTATGGCTGTCAAACCTAAACCAAACGTTGTGCACTCAAATCTTTTGCTGTATTTAGTTTATTTTGGCATCCGGATGATGATTCTAGCATGAAATTGCTTGGGCACCTGTTAATTTTTAAGATTTTGACACATTCACCTCAAATGTACACAATTGCTGATTATGGCTGTCAAATCTAAACCAAACGTTGTGCACTCAAATCTTTTGCTGTATTTAGTTTATTTTGGCATCCGGATGATGATTCTAGCATGAAATTGCTTGGGCACCTGTTAATTTTTAAGATTTTGACACATTCAGCTCAAATGTACAATCATGCGCTAAAAACGCATTTAAAGCAATAAAAAGGTGATTATGGCTGTCAAACCTAAACCAAACGTTGTGCACTCAAATCTTTTGCTGTATTTAGTTTATTTTGGCATCCGGATGATGATTCTAGCATGAAATTGCTTGGGCACCTGTTAATTTTTAAGATTTTGACACATTCAGCTCAAATGTACACAATTGCTGATTATGGCTGTCAAATCTAAACCAAACGTTGTGCACTCAAATCTTTTGCTGTATTTAGTTTATTTTGGCATCCGGATGATGATTCTAGCATGAAATTGCTTGGGCACCTGTTAATTTTTAAGATTTTGACACATTCAGCTCAAATGTACACAATTGCTGATTATGGCTGTCAAACCTAAACCAAACGTTGTGCACTCAAATCTTTTGCTGTATTTAGTTTATTTTGGCATCCGGATGATGATTCTAGCATGAAATTGCTTGGGCACCTGTTAATTTTTAAGATTTTGACACATTCAGCTCAAATGTACACAATTGCTGATTATGGCTGTCAAATCTAAACCAAACGTTGTGCACTCAAATCTTTTGCTGTATTTAGTTTATTTTGGCATCCGGATGATGATTCTAGCATGAAATTGCTTGGGCACCTGTTAATTTTTAAGATTTTGACACATTCAGCTCAAATGTACAATCATGCGCTAAAAACGCATTTAAAGCAATAAAAAGGTGATTATGGCTGTCAAACCTAAACCAAACGTTGTGCACTCAAATCTTTTGCTGTATTTAGTGTATTTTGGCATCCGGATGATGATTCTAGCATGAAATTGCTTGGGCACCTGTTAATTTTTAAGATTTTGACACATTCACCTCAAATGTACACAATTGCTGATTATGGCTGTCAAATCTAAACCAAACGTTGTGCACTCAAATCTTTTGCTGTATTTAGTTTATTTTGGCATCCGGATGATGATTCTAGCATGAAATTGCTTGGGCACCTGTTAATTTTTAAGATTTTGACACATTCAGCTCAAATGTACAATCATGCGCTAAAAACGCATTTAAAGCAATAAAAAGGTGATTATGGCTGTCAAACCTAAACCAAACGTTGTGCACTCAAATCTTTTGCTGTATTTAGTTTATTTTGGCATCCGGATGATGATTCTAGCATGAAATTGCTTGGGCACCTGTTAATTTTTAAGATTTTGACACATTCAGCTCAAATGTACACAATTGCTGATTATGGCTGTCAAATCTAAACCAAACGTTGTGCACTCAAATCTTTTGCTGTATTTAGTTTATTTTGGCATCCGGATGATGATTCTAGCATGAAATTGCTTGGGCACCTGTTAATTTTTAAGATTTTGACACATTCAGCTCAAATGTACACAATTGCTGATTATGGCTGTCAAACCTAAACCAAACGTTGTGCACTCAAATCTTTTGCTGTATTTAGTTTATTTTGGCATCCGGATGATGATTCTAGCATGAAATTGCTTGGGCACCTGTTAATTTTTAAGATTTTGACACATTCAGCTCAAATGTACAATCATGCGCTAAAAACGCATTTAAAGCAATAAAAAGGTGATTATGGCTGTCAAACCTAAACCAAACGTTGTGCACTCAAATCTTTTGCTGTATTTAGTTTATTTTGGCATCCGGATGATGATTCTAGCATGAAATTGCTTGGGCACCTGTTAATTTTTAAGATTTTGACACATTCAGCTCAAATGTACACAATTGCTGATTATGGCTGTCAAATCTAAACCAAACGTTGTGCACTCAAATCTTTTGCTGTATTTAGTTTATTTTGGCATCCGGATGATGATTCTAGCATGAAATTGCTTGGGCACCTGTTAATTTTTAAGATTTTGACACATTCAGCTCAAATGTACAATCATGCGCTAAAAACGCATTTAAAGCAATAAAAAGGTGATTATGGCTGTCAAACCTAAACCAAACGTTGTGCACTCAAATCTTTTGCTGTATTTAGTTTATTTTGGCATCCGGATGATGATTCTAGCATGAAATTGCTTGGGCACCTGTTAATTTTTAAGATTTTGACACATTCAGCTCAAATGTACACAATTGCTGATTATGGCTGTCAAATCTAAACCAAACGTTGTGCACTCAAATCTTTTGCTGTATTTAGTTTATTTTGGCATCCGGATGATGATTCTAGCATGAAATTGCTTGGGCACCTGTTAATTTTTAAGATTTTGACACATTCAGCTCAAATGTACAATCATGCGCTAAAAACGCATTTAAAGCAATAAAAAGGTGATTATGGCTGTCAAACCTAAACCAAACGTTGTGCACTCAAATCTTTTGCTGTATTTAGTTTATTTTGGCATCCGGATGATGATTCTAGCATGAAATTGCTTGGGCACCTGTTAATTTTTAAGATTTTGACACATTCAGCTCAAATGTACACAATTGCTGATTATGGCTGTCAAATCTAAACCAAACGTTGTGCACTCAAATCTTTTGCTGTATTTAGTTTATTTTGGCATCCGGATGATGATTCTAGCATGAAATTGCTTGGGCACCTGTTAATTTTTAAGATTTTGACACATTCAGCTCAAATGTACAATCATGCGCTAAAAACGCATTTAAAGCAATAAAAAGGTGATTATGGCTGTCAAACCTAAACCAAACGTTGTGCACTCAAATCTTTTGCTGTATTTAGTTTATTTTGGCATCCGGATGATGATTCTAGCATGAAATTGCTTGGGCACCTGTTAATTTTTAAGATTTTGACACATTCAGCTCAAATGTACACAATTGCTGATTATGGCTGTCAAATCTAAACCAAACGTTGTGCACTCAAATCTTTTGCTGTATTTAGTTTATTTTGGCATCCGGATGATGATTCTAGCATGAAATTGCTTGGGCACCTGTTAATTTTTAAGATTTTGACACATTCAGCTCAAATGTACAATCATGCGCTAAAAACGCATTTAAAGCAATAAAAAGGTGATTATGGCTGTCAAACCTAAACCAAACGTTGTGCACTCAAATCTTTTGCTGTATTTAGTTTATTTTGGCATCCGGATGATGATTCTAGCATGAAATTGCTTGGGCACCTGTTAATTTTTAAGATTTTGACACATTCAGCTCAAATGTACACAATTGCTGATTATGGCTGTCAAATCTAAACCAAACGTTGTGCACTCAAATCTTTTGCTGTATTTAGTTTATTTTGACATCCGGATGAGGATTCTAGCATGAAATTGCTTGGGCACCTGTTAATTTTTAAGATTTTGACACATTCAGCTCAAATGTACAATCATGCGCTAAAAACGCATTTAAAGCAATAAAAAGGTGATTATGGCTGTCAAACCTAAACCAAACGTTGTGCACTCAAATCTTTTGCTGTATTTAGTTTATTTTGGCATCCGGATGATGATTCTAGCATGAAATTGCTTGGGCACCTGTTAATTTTTAAGATTTTGACACATTCAGCTCAAATGTACACAATTGCTGATTATGGCTGTCAAATCTAAACCAAACGTTGTGCACTCAAATCTTTTGCTGTATTTAGTTTATTTTGGCATCCGGATGATGATTCTAGCATGAAATTGCTTTGGCACCTGTTAATTTTTAAGATTTTGACACATTCAGCTCAAATGTACAATCATGCGCTAAAAACGCATTTAAAGGAATAAAAAGGTGATTATGGCTGTCAAACCTAAACCAAACGTTGTGCACTCAAATCTTTTGCTGTATTTAGTTTATTTTGGCATCCGGATGATGATTCTAGCATGAAATTGCTTGGGCACCTGTTAATTTTTAAGATTTTGACACATTCAGCTCAAATGTACACAATTGCTGATTATGGCTGTCAAATCTAAACCAAACGTTGTGCACTCAAATCTTTTGCTGTATTTAGTTTATTTTGGCATCCGGATGATGATTCTAGCATGAAATTGCTTGGGCACCTGTTAATTTTTAAGATTTTGACACATTCAGCTCAAATGTACAATCATGCGCTAAAAACGCATTTAAAGCAATAAAAAGGTGATTATGGCTGTCAAACCTAAACCAAACGTTGTGCACTCAAATCTTTTGCTGTATTTAGTTTATTTTGGCATCCGGATGTTGATTCTAGCATGAAATTGCTTGGGCACCTGTTAATTTTTAAGATTTTGACACATTCAGCTCAAATGTACACAATTGCTGATTATGGCTGTCAAATCTAAACCAAACGTTGTGCACTCAAATCTTTTGCTGTATTTAGTTTATTTTGGCATCCGGATGATGATTCTAGCATGAAATTGCTTGGGCACCTTTTAATTTTTAAGATTTTGACACATTCAGCTCAAATGTACAATCATGCGCTAAAAACGCATTTAAAGCAATAAAAAGGTGATTATGGCTGTCAAATCTAAACCAAACGTTGTGCACTCAAATCTTTTGCTGTATTTAGTTTATTTTGGCATCCGGATGATGATTCTAGCATGAAATTGCTTGGGCACCTGTTAATTTTTAAGATTTTGACACATTCAGCTCAAATGTACACAATTGCTGATTATGGCTGTCAAATCTAAACCAAACGTTGTGCACTCAAATCTTTTGCTGTATTTAGTTTATTTTGGCATCCGGATGATGATTCTAGCATGAAATTGCTTGGGCACCTGTTAATTTTTAAGATTTTGACACATTCAGCTCAAATGTACAATCATGCGCTAAAAACGCATTTAAAGCAATAAAAAGGTGATTATGGCTGTCAAACCTAAACCAAACGTTGTGCACTCAAATCTTTTGCTGTATTTAGTTTATTTTGGCATCCGGATGATGATTCTAGCATGAAATTGCTTGGGCACCTGTTAATTTTTAAGATTTTGACACATTCAGCTCAAATGTACACAATTGCTGATTATGGCTGTCAAATCTAAACCAAACGTTGTGCACTCAAATCTTTTGCTGTATTTAGTTTATTTTGGCATCCGGATGATGATTCTAGCATGAAATTGCTTGGGCACCTGTTAATTTTTAAGATTTTGACACATTCAGCTCAAATGTACAATCATGCGCTAAAAACGCATTTAAAGCAATAAAAAGGTGATTATGGCTGTCAAACCTAAACCAAACGTTGTGCACTCAAATCTTTTGCTGTATTTAGTTTATTTTGGCATCCGGATGATGATTCTAGCATGAAATTGCTTGGGCACCTGTTAATTTTTAAGATTTTGACACATTCAGCTCAAATGTACACAATTGCTGATTATGGCTGTCAAATCTAAACCAAACGTTGTGCACTCAAATCTTTTGCTGTATTTAGTTTATTTTGGCATCCGGATGATGATTCTAGCATGAAATTGCTTGGGCACCTGTTAATTTTTAAGATTTTGACACATTCAGCTCAAATGTACAATCATGCGCTAAAAACGCATTTAAAGCAATAAAAAGGTGATTATGGCTGTCAAACCTAAACCAAACGTTGTGCACTCAAATCTTTTGCTGCATTTAGTTTATTTTGGCATCCGGATGATGATTCTAGCATGAAATTGCTTGGGCACCTGTTAATTTTTAAGATTTTGACACATTCAGCTCAAATGTACACAATTGCTGATTATGGCTGTCAAATCTAAACCAAACGTTGTGCACTCAAATCTTTTGCTGTATTTAGTTTATTTTGGCATCCGGATGATGATTCTAGCATGAAATTGCTTGGGCACCTGTTAATTTTTAAGATTTTGACACATTCAGCTCAAATGTACAATCATGCGCTAAAAACGCATTTAAAGCAATAAAAAGGTGATTATGGCTGTCAAACCTAAACCAAACGTTGTGCACTCAAATCTTTTGCTGTATTTAGTTTATTTTGGCATCCGGATGATGATTCTAGCATGAAATTGCTTGGGCACCTGTTAATTTTTAAGATTTTGACACATTCAGCTCAAATGTACACAATTGCTGATTATGGCTGTCAAATCTAAACCAAACGTTGTGCACTCAAATCTTTTGCTGTATTTAGTTTATTTTGGCATCCGGATGATGATTCTAGCATGAAATTGCTTGGGCACCTGTTAATTTTTAAGATTTTGACACATTCAGCTCAAATGTACAATCATGCGCTAAAAACGCATTTAAAGCAATAAAAAGGTGATTATGGCTGTCAAACCTAAACCAAACGTTGTGCACTCAAATCTTTTGCTGCATTTAGTTTATTTTGGCATCCGGATGATGATTCTAGCATGAAATTGCTTGGGCACCTGTTAATTTTTAAGATTTTGACACATTCAGCTCAAATGTACACAATTGCTGATTATGGCTGTCAAATCTAAACCAAACGTTGTGCACTCAAATCTTTTGCTGTATTTAGTTTATTTTGGCATCCGGATGATGATTCTAGCATGAAATTGCTTGGGCACCTGTTAATTTTTAAGATTTTGACACATTCAGCTCAAATGTACAATCATGCGCTAAAAACGCATTTAAAGCAATAAAAAGGTGATTATGGCTGTCAAACCTAAACCAAACGTTGTGCACTCAAATCTTTTGCTGTATTTAGTTTATTTTGGCATCCGGATGATGATTCTAGCATGAAATTGCTTGGGCACCTGTTAATTTTTAAGATTTTGACACATTCAGCTCAAATGTACACAATTGCTGATTATGGCTGTCAAATCTAAACCAAACGTTGTGCACTCAAATCTTTTGCTGTATTTAGTTTATTTTGGCATCCGGATGATGATTCTAGCATGAAATTGCTTGGGCACCTGTTAATTTTTAAGATTTTGACACATTCAGCTCAAATGTACAATCATGCGCTAAAAACGCATTTAAAGCAATAAAAAGGTGATTATGGCTGTCAAACCTAAACCAAACGTTGTGCACTCAAATCTTTTGCTGTATTTAGTTTATTTTGGCATCCGGATGATGATTCTAGCATGAAATTGCTTGGGCACCTGTTAATTTTTAAGATTTTGACACATTCAGCTCAAATGTACACAATTGCTGATTATGGCTGTCAAATCTAAACCAAACGTTGTGCACTCAAATCTTTTGCTGTATTTAGTTTATTTTGGCATCCGGATGATGATTCTAGCATGAAATTGCTTTGGCACCTGTTAATTTTTAAGATTTTGACACATTCAGCTCAAATGTACAATCATGCGCTAAAAACGCATTTAAAGGAATAAAAAGGTGATTATGGCTGTCAAACCTAAACCAAACGTTGTGCACTCAAATCTTTTGCTGTATTTAGTTTATTTTGGCATCCGGATGATGATTCTAGCATGAAATTGCTTGGGCACCTGTTAATTTTTAAGATTTTGACACATTCAGCTCAAATGTACACAATTGCTGATTATGGCTGTCAAATCTAAACCAAACGTTGTGCACTCAAATCTTTTGCTGTATTTAGTTTATTTTGGCATCCGGATGATGATTCTAGCATGAAATTGCTTGGGCACCTGTTAATTTTTAAGATTTTGACACATTCAGCTCAAATGTACAATCATGCGCTAAAAACGCATTTAAAGCAATAAAAAGGTGATTATGGCTGTCAAACCTAAACCAAACGTTGTGCACTCAAATCTTTTGCTGTATTTAGTTTATTTTGGCATCCGGATGTTGATTCTAGCATGAAATTGCTTGGGCACCTGTTAATTTTTAAGATTTTGACACATTCAGCTCAAATGTACACAATTGCTGATTATGGCTGTCAAATCTAAACCAAACGTTGTGCACTCAAATCTTTTGCTGTATTTAGTTTATTTTGGCATCCGGATGATGATTCTAGCATGAAATTGCTTGGGCACCTGTTAATTTTTAAGATTTTGACACATTCAGCTCAAATGTACAATCATGCGCTAAAAACGCATTTAAAGCAATAAAAAGGTGATTATGGCTGTCAAATCTAAACCAAACGTTGTGCACTCAAATCTTTTGCTGTATTTAGTTTATTTTGGCATCCGGATGATGATTCTAGCATGAAATTGCTTGGGCACCTGTTAATTTTTAAGATTTTGACACATTCAGCTCAAATGTACACAATTGCTGATTATGGCTGTCAAATCTAAACCAAACGTTGTGCACTCAAATCTTTTGCTGTATTTAGTTTATTTTGGCATCCGGATGATGATTCTAGCATGAAATTGCTTGGGCACCTGTTAATTTTTAAGATTTTGACACATTCAGCTCAAATGTACAATCATGCGCTAAAAACGCATTTAAAGCAATAAAAAGGTGATTATGGCTGTCAAACCTAAACCAAACGTTGTGCACTCAAATCTTTTGCTGTATTTAGTTTATTTTGGCATCCGGATGATGATTCTAGCATGAAATTGCTTGGGCACCTGTTAATTTTTAAGATTTTGACACATTCAGCTCAAATGTACAATCATGCGCTAAAAACGCATTTAAAGCAATAAAAAGGTGATTATGGCTGTCAAACCTAAACCAAACGTTGTGCACTCAAATCTTTTGCTGTATTTAGTTTATTTTGGCATCCGGATGATGATTCTAGCATGAAATTGCTTGGGCACCTGTTAATTTTTAAGATTTTGACACATTCAGCTCAAATGTACACAATTGCTGATTATGGCTGTCAAATCTAAACCAAACGTTGTGCACTCAAATCTTTTGCTGTATTTAGTTTATTTTGGCATCCGGATGATGATTCTAGCATGAAATTGCTTGGGCACCTGTTAATTTTTAAGATTTTGACACATTCAGCTCAAATGTACAATCATGCGCTAAAAACGCATTTAAAGCAATAAAAAGGTGATTATGGCTGTCAAACCTAAACCAAACGTTGTGCACTCAAATCTTTTGCTGCATTTAGTTTATTTTGGCATCCGGATGATGATTCTAGCATGAAATTGCTTGGGCACCTGTTAATTTTTAAGATTTTGACACATTCAGCTCAAATGTACACAATTGCTGATTATGGCTGTCAAATCTAAACCAAACGTTGTGCACTCAAATCTTTTGCTGTATTTAGTTTATTTTGGCATCCGGATGATGATTCTAGCATGAAATTGCTTGGGCACCTGTTAATTTTTAAGATTTTGACACATTCAGCTCAAATGTACAATCATGCGCTAAAAACGCATTTAAAGCAATAAAAAGGTGATTATGGCTGTCAAACCTAAACCAAACGTTGTGCACTCAAATCTTTTGCTGTATTTAGTTTATTTTGGCATCCGGATGATGATTCTAGCATGAAATTGCTTGGGCACCTGTTAATTTTTAAGATTTTGACACATTCAGCTCAAATGTACACAATTGCTGATTATGGCTGTCAAATCTAAACCAAACGTTGTGCACTCAAATCTTTTGCTGTATTTAGTTTATTTTGGCATCCGGATGATGATTCTAGCATGAAATTGCTTGGGCACCTGTTAATTTTTAAGATTTTGACACATTCAGCTCAAATGTACAATCATGCGCTAAAAACGCATTTAAAGCAATAAAAAGGTGATTATGGCTGTCAAACCTAAACCAAACGTTGTGCACTCAAATCTTTTGCTGTATTTAGTTTATTTTGGCATCCGGATGATGATTCTAGCATGAAATTGCTTGGGCACCTGTTAATTTTTAAGATTTTGACACATTCAGCTCAAATGTACACAATTGCTGATTATGGCTGTCAAATCTAAACCAAACGTTGTGCACTCAAATCTTTTGCTGTATTTAGTTTATTTTGACATCCGGATGATGATTCTAGCATGAAATTGCTTGGGCACCTGTTAATTTTTAAGATTTTGACACATTCAGCTCAAATGTACAATCATGCGCTAAAAACGCATTTAAAGCAATAAAAAGGTGATTATGGCTGTCAAACCTAAACCAAACGTTGTGCACTCAAATCTTTTGCTGTATTTAGTTTATTTTGGCATCCGGATGATGATTCTAGCATGAAATTGCTTGGGCACCTGTTAATTTTTAAGATTTTGACACATTCAGCTCAAATGTACACAATTGCTGATTATGGCTGTCAAATCTAAACCAAACGTTGTGCACTCAAATCTTTTGCTGTATTTAGTTTATTTTGGCATCCGGATGATGATTCTAGCATGAAATTGCTTTGGCACCTGTTAATTTTTAAGATTTTGACACATTCAGCTCAAATGTACAATCATGCGCTAAAAACGCATTTAAAGGAATAAAAAGGTGATTATGGCTGTCAAACCTAAACCAAACGTTGTGCACTCAAATCTTTTGCTGTATTTAGTTTATTTTGGCATCCGGATGATGATTCTAGCATGAAATTGCTTGGGCACCTGTTAATTTTTAAGATTTTGACACATTCAGCTCAAATGTACACAATTGCTGATTATGGCTGTCAAATCTAAACCAAACGTTGTGCACTCAAATCTTTTGCTGTATTTAGTTTATTTTGGCATCCGGATGATGATTCTAGCATGAAATTGCTTGGGCACCTGTTAATTTTTAAGATTTTGACACATTCAGCTCAAATGTACAATCATGCGCTAAAAACGCATTTAAAGCAATAAAAAGGTGATTATGGCTGTCAAACCTAAACCAAACGTTGTGCACTCAAATCTTTTGCTGTATTTAGTTTATTTTGGCATCCGGATGTTGATTCTAGCATGAAATTGCTTGGGCACCTGTTAATTTTTAAGATTTTGACACATTCAGCTCAAATGTACACAATTGCTGATTATGGCTGTCAAATCTAAACCAAACGTTGTGCACTCAAATCTTTTGCTGTATTTAGTTTATTTTGGCATCCGGATGATGATTCTAGCATGAAATTGCTTGGGCACCTGTTAATTTTTAAGATTTTGACACATTCAGCTCAAATGTACAATCATGCGCTAAAAACGCATTTAAAGCAATAAAAAGGTGATTATGGCTGTCAAATCTAAACCAAACGTTGTGCACTCAAATCTTTTGCTGTATTTAGTTTATTTTGGCATCCGGATGATGATTCTAGCATGAAATTGCTTGGGCACCTGTTAATTTTTAAGATTTTGACACATTCAGCTCAAATGTACACAATTGCTGATTATGGCTGTCAAATCTAAACCAAACGTTGTGCACTCAAATCTTTTGCTGTATTTAGTTTATTTTGGCATCCGGATGATGATTCTAGCATGAAATTGCTTGGGCACCTGTTAATTTTTAAGATTTTGACACATTCAGCTCAAATGTACAATCATGCGCTAAAAACGCATTTAAAGCAATAAAAAGGTGATTATGGCTGTCAAACCTAAACCAAACGTTGTGCACTCAAATCTTTTGCTGTATTTAGTTTATTTTGGCATCCGGATGATGATTCTAGCATGAAATTGCTTGGGCACCTGTTAATTTTTAAGATTTTGACACATTCAGCTCAAATGTACAATCATGCGCTAAAAACGCATTTAAAGCAATAAAAAGGTGATTATGGCTGTCAAACCTAAACCAAACGTTGTGCACTCAAATCTTTTGCTGTATTTAGTTTATTTTGGCATCCGGATGATGATTCTAGCATGAAATTGCTTGGGCACCTGTTAATTTTTAAGATTTTGACACATTCAGCTCAAATGTACACAATTGCTGATTATGGCTGTCAAATCTAAACCAAACGTTGTGCACTCAAATCTTTTGCTGTATTTAGTTTATTTTGGCATCCGGATGATGATTCTAGCATGAAATTGCTTGGGCACCTGTTAATTTTTAAGATTTTGACACATTCAGCTCAAATGTACAATCATGCGCTAAAAACGCATTTAAAGCAATAAAAAGGTGATTATGGCTGTCAAACCTAAACCAAACGTTGTGCACTCAAATCTTTTGCTGTATTTAGTTTATTTTGGCATCCGGATGATGATTCTAGCATGAAATTGCTTGGGCACCTGTTAATTTTTAAGATTTTGACACATTCAGCTCAAATGTACACAATTGCTGATTATGGCTGTCAAATCTAAACCAAACGTTGTGCACTCAAATCTTTTGCTGTATTTAGTTTATTTTGGCATCCGGATGATGATTCTAGCATGAAATTGCTTGGGCACCTGTTAATTTTTAAGATTTTGACACATTCAGCTCAAATGTACAATCATGCGCTAAAAACGCATTTAAAGCAATAAAAAGGTGATTATGGCTGTCAAACCTAAACCAAACGTTGTGCACTCAAATCTTTTGCTGTATTTAGTTTATTTTGGCATCCGGATGATGATTCTAGCATGAAATTGCTTGGGCACCTGTTAATTTTTAAGATTTTGACACATTCAGCTCAAATGTACAATCATGCGCTAAAAACGCATTTAAAGCAATAAAAAGGTGATTATGGCTGTCAAACCTAAACCAAACGTTGTGCACTCAAATCTTTTGCTGTATTTAGTTTATTTTGGCATCCGGATGATGATTCTAGCATGAAATTGCTTGGGCACCTGTTAATTTTTAAGATTTTGACACATTCAGCTCAAATGTACACAATTGCTGATTATGGCTGTCAAATCTAAACCAAACGTTGTGCACTCAAATCTTTTGCTGTATTTAGTTTATTTTGGCATCCGGATGATGATTCTAGCATGAAATTGCTTGGGCACCTGTTAATTTTTAAGATTTTGACACATTCAGCTCAAATGTACAATCATGCGCTAAAAACGCATTTAAAGCAATAAAAAGGTGATTATGGCTGTCAAACCTAAACCAAACGTTGTGCACTCAAATCTTTTGCTGTATTTAGTTTATTTTGGCATCCGGATGATGATTCTAGCATGAAATTGCTTGGGCACCTGTTAATTTTTAAGATTTTGACACATTCAGCTCAAATGTACAATCATGCGCTAAAAACGCATTTAAAGCAATAAAAAGGTGATTATGGCTGTCAAACCTAAACCAAACGTTGTGCACTCAAATCTTTTGCTGTATTTAGTTTATTTTGGCATCCGGATGATGATTCTAGCATGAAATTGCTTGGGCACCTGTTAATTTTTAAGATTTTGACACATTCAGCTCAAATGTACAATCATGCGCTAAAAACGCATTTAAAGCAATAAAAAGGTGATTATGGCTGTCAAATCTAAACCAAACGTTGTGCACTCAAATCTTTTGCTGTATTTAGTTTATTTTGGCATCCGGATGATGATTCTAGCATGAAATTGCTTGGGCACCTGTTAATTTTTAAGATTTTGACACATTCAGCTCAAATGTACACAATTGCTGATTATGGCTGTCAAATCTAAACCAAACGTTGTGCACTCAAATCTTTTGCTGTATTTAGTTTATTTTGGCATCCGGATGATGATTCTAGCATGAAATTGCTTGGGCACCTGTTAATTTTTAAGATTTTGACACATTCAGCTCAAATGTACAATCATGCGCTAAAAACGCATTTAAAGCAATAAAAAGGTGATTATGGCTGTCAAACCTAAACCAAACGTTGTGCACTCAAATCTTTTGCTGTATTTAGTTTATTTTGGCATCCGGATGATGATTCTAGCATGAAATTGCTTGGGCACCTGTTAATTTTTAAGATTTTGACACATTCAGCTCAAATGTACAATCATGCGCTAAAAACGCATTTAAAGCAATAAAAAGGTGATTATGGCTGTCAAACCTAAACCAAACGTTGTGCACTCAAATCTTTTGCTGTATTTAGTTTATTTTGGCATCCGGATGATGATTCTAGCATGAAATTGCTTGGGCACCTGTTAATTTTTAAGATTTTGACACATTCAGCTCAAATGTACACAATTGCTGATTATGGCTGTCAAATCTAAACCAAACGTTGTGCACTCAAATCTTTTGCTGTATTTAGTTTATTTTGGCATCCGGATGATGATTCTAGCATGAAATTGCTTGGGCACCTGTTAATTTTTAAGATTTTGACACATTCAGCTCAAATGTACAATCATGCGCTAAAAACGCATTTAAAGCAATAAAAAGGTGATTATGGCTGTCAAACCTAAACCAAACGTTGTGCACTCAAATCTTTTGCTGTATTTAGTTTATTTTGGCATCCGGATGATGATTCTAGCATGAAATTGCTTGGGCACCTGTTAATTTTTAAGATTTTGACACATTCAGCTCAAATGTACACAATTGCTGATTATGGCTGTCAAATCTAAACCAAACGTTGTGCACTCAAATCTTTTGCTGTATTTAGTTTATTTTGGCATCCGGATGATGATTCTAGCATGAAATTGCTTGGGCACCTGTTAATTTTTAAGACTTTGACACATTCAGCTCAAATGTACAATCATGCGCTAAAAACGCATTTAAAGCAATAAAAAGGTGATTATGGCTGTCAAACCTAAACCAAACGTTGTGCACTCAAATCTTTTGCTGTATTTAGTTTATTTTGGCATCCGGATGATGATTCTAGCATGAAATTGCTTGGGCACCTGTTAATTTTTAAGATTTTGACACATTCAGCTCAAATGTACACAATTGCTGATTATGGCTGTCAAATCTAAACCAAACGTTGTGCACTCAAATCTTTTGCTGTATTTAGTTTATTTTGGCATCCGGATGATGATTCTAGCATGAAATTGCTTGGGCACCTGTTAATTTTTAAGATTTTGACACATTCAGCTCAAATGTACAATCATGCGCTAAAAACGCATTTAAAGGAATAAAAAGGTGATTATGGCTGTCAAACCTAAACCAAACGTTGTGCACTCAAATCTTTTGCTGTATTTAGTTTATTTTGGCATCCGGATGATGATTCTAGCATGAAATTGCTTGGGCACCTGTTAATTTTTAAGATTTTGACACATTCAGCTCAAATGTACAATCATGCGCTAAAAACGCATTTAAAGCAATAAAAAGGTGATTATGGCTGTCAAACCTAAACCAAACGTTGTGCACTCAAATCTTTTGCTGTATTTAGTTTATTTTGGCATCCGGATGATGATTCTAGCATGAAATTGCTTGGGCACCTGTTAATTTTTAAGATTTTGACACATTCAGCTCAAATGTACACAATTGCTGATTATGGCTGTCAAATCTAAACCAAACGTTGTGCACTCAAATCTTTTGCTGTATTTAGTTTATTTTGGCATCCGGATGATGATTCTAGCATGAAATTGCTTGGGCACCTGTTAATTTTTAAGATTTTGACACATTCAGCTCAAATGTACAATCATGCGCTAAAAACGCATTTAAAGCAATAAAAAGGTGATTATGGCTGTCAAACCTAAACCAAACGTTGTGCACTCAAATCTTTTGCTGTATTTAGTTTATTTTGGCATCCGGATGATGATTCTAGCATGAAATTGCTTGGGCACCTGTTAATTTTTAAGATTTTGACACATTCAGCTCAAATGTACACAATTGCTGATTATGGCTGTCAAATCTAAACCAAACGTTGTGCACTCAAATCTTTTGCTGTATTTAGTTTATTTTGGCATCCGGATGATGATTCTAGCATGAAATTGCTTGGGCACCTGTTAATTTTTAAGATTTTGACACATTCAGCTCAAATGTACAATCATGCGCTAAAAACGCATTTAAAGCAATAAAAAGGTGATTATGGCTGTCAAACCTAAACCAAACGTTGTGCACTCAAATCTTTTGCTGTATTTAGTTTATTTTGGCATCCGGATGTTGATTCTAGCATGAAATTGCTTGGGCACCTGTTAATTTTTAAGATTTTGACACATTCAGCTCAAATGTACACAATTGCTGATTATGGCTGTCAAATCTAAACCAAACGTTGTGCACTCAAATCTTTTGCTGTATTTAGTTTATTTTGGCATCCGGATGATGATTCTAGCATGAAATTGCTTGGGCACCTGTTAATTTTTAAGATTTTGACACATTCAGCTCAAATGTACAATCATGCGCTAAAAACGCATTTAAAGCAATAAAAAGGTGATTATGGCTGTCAAATCTAAACCAAACGTTGTGCACTCAAATCTTTTGCTGTATTTAGTTTATTTTGGCATCCGGATGATGATTCTAGCATGAAATTGCTTGGGCACCTGTTAATTTTTAAGATTTTGACACATTCAGCTCAAATGTACACAATTGCTGATTATGGCTGTCAAATCTAAACCAAACGTTGTGCACTCAAATCTTTTGCTGTATTTAGTTTATTTTGGCATCCGGATGATGATTCTAGCATGAAATTGCTTGGGCACCTGTTAATTTTTAAGATTTTGACACATTCAGCTCAAATGTACAATCATGCGCTAAAAACGCATTTAAAGCAATAAAAAGGTGATTATGGCTGTCAAACCTAAACCAAACGTTGTGCACTCAAATCTTTTGCTGTATTTAGTTTATTTTGGCATCCGGATGATGATTCTAGCATGAAATTGCTTGGGCACCTGTTAATTTTTAAGATTTTGACACATTCAGCTCAAATGTACAATCATGCGCTAAAAACGCATTTAAAGCAATAAAAAGGTGATTATGGCTGTCAAATCTAAACCAAACGTTGTGCACTCAAATCTTTTGCTGTATTTAGTTTATTTTGGCATCCGGATGATGATTCTAGCATGAAATTGCTTGGGCACCTGTTAATTTTTAAGATTTTGACACATTCAGCTCAAATGTACACAATTGCTGATTATGGCTGTCAAATCTAAACCAAACGTTGTGCACTCAAATCTTTTGCTGTATTTAGTTTATTTTGGCATCCGGATGATGATTCTAGCATGAAATTGCTTGGGCACCTGTTAATTTTTAAGATTTTGACACATTCAGCTCAAATGTACAATCATGCGCTAAAAACGCATTTAAAGCAATAAAAAGGTGATTATGGCTGTCAAACCTAAACCAAACGTTGTGCACTCAAATCTTTTGCTGTATTTAGTTTATTTTGGCATCCGGATGATGATTCTAGCATGAAATTGCTTGGGCACCTGTTAATTTTTAAGATTTTGACACATTCAGCTCAAATGTACAATCATGCGCTAAAAACGCATTTAAAGCAATAAAAAGGTGATTATGGCTGTCAAACCTAAACCAAACGTTGTGCACTCAAATCTTTTGCTGTATTTAGTTTATTTTGGCATCCGGATGATGATTCTAGCATGAAATTGCTTGGGCACCTGTTAATTTTTAAGATTTTGACACATTCAGCTCAAATGTACACAATTGCTGATTATGGCTGTCAAATCTAAACCAAACGTTGTGCACTCAAATCTTTTGCTGTATTTAGTTTATTTTGGCATCCGGATGATGATTCTAGCATGAAATTGCTTGGGCACCTGTTAATTTTTAAGATTTTGACACATTCAGCTCAAATGTACAATCATGCGCTAAAAACGCATTTAAAGCAATAAAAAGGTGATTATGGCTGTCAAACCTAAACCAAACGTTGTGCACTCAAATCTTTTGCTGTATTTAGTTTATTTTGGCATCCGGATGATGATTCTAGCATGAAATTGCTTGGGCACCTGTTAATTTTTAAGATTTTGACACATTCAGCTCAAATGTACAATCATGCGCTAAAAACGCATTTAAAGCAATAAAAAGGTGATTATGGCTGTCAAACCTAAACCAAACGTTGTGCACTCAAATCTTTTGCTGTATTTAGTTTATTTTGGCATCCGGATGATGATTCTAGCATGAAATTGCTTGGGCACCTGTTAATTTTTAAGATTTTGACACATTCAGCTCAAATGTACAATCATGCGCTAAAAACGCATTTAAAGCAATAAAAAGGTGATTATGGCTGTCAAATCTAAACCAAACGTTGTGCACTCAAATCTTTTGCTGTATTTAGTTTATTTTGGCATCCGGATGATGATTCTAGCATGAAATTGCTTGGGCACCTGTTAATTTTTAAGATTTTGACACATTCAGCTCAAATGTACACAATTGCTGATTATGGCTGTCAAATCTAAACCAAACGTTGTGCACTCAAATCTTTTGCTGTATTTAGTTTATTTTGGCATCCGGATGATGATTCTAGCATGAAATTGCTTGGGCACCTGTTAATTTTTAAGATTTTGACACATTCAGCTCAAATGTACAATCATGCGCTAAAAACGCATTTAAAGCAATAAAAAGGTGATTATGGCTGTCAAACCTAAACCAAACGTTGTGCACTCAAATCTTTTGCTGTATTTAGTTTATTTTGGCATCCGGATGATGATTCTAGCATGAAATTGCTTGGGCACCTGTTAATTTTTAAGATTTTGACACATTCAGCTCAAATGTACAATCATGCGCTAAAAACGCATTTAAAGCAATAAAAAGGTGATTATGGCTGTCAAACCTAAACCAAACGTTGTGCACTCAAATCTTTTGCTGTATTTAGTTTATTTTGGCATCCGGATGATGATTCTAGCATGAAATTGCTTGGGCACCTGTTAATTTTTAAGATTTTGACACATTCAGCTCAAATGTACACAATTGCTGATTATGGCTGTCAAATCTAAACCAAACGTTGTGCACTCAAATCTTTTGCTGTATTTAGTTTATTTTGGCATCCGGATGATGATTCTAGCATGAAATTGCTTGGGCACCTGTTAATTTTTAAGATTTTGACACATTCAGCTCAAATGTACAATCATGCGCTAAAAACGCATTTAAAGCAATAAAAAGGTGATTATGGCTGTCAAACCTAAACCAAACGTTGTGCACTCAAATCTTTTGCTGTATTTAGTTTATTTTGGCATCCGGATGATGATTCTAGCATGAAATTGCTTGGGCACCTGTTAATTTTTAAGATTTTGACACATTCAGCTCAAATGTACACAATTGCTGATTATGGCTGTCAAATCTAAACCAAACGTTGTGCACTCAAATCTTTTGCTGTATTTAGTTTATTTTGGCATCCGGATGATGATTCTAGCATGAAATTGCTTGGGCACCTGTTAATTTTTAAGACTTTGACACATTCAGCTCAAATGTACAATCATGCGCTAAAAACGCATTTAAAGCAATAAAAAGGTGATTATGGCTGTCAAACCTAAACCAAACGTTGTGCACTCAAATCTTTTGCTGTATTTAGTTTATTTTGGCATCCGGATGATGATTCTAGCATGAAATTGCTTGGGCACCTGTTAATTTTTAAGATTTTGACACATTCAGCTCAAATGTACACAATTGCTGATTATGGCTGTCAAATCTAAACCAAACGTTGTGCACTCAAATCTTTTGCTGTATTTAGTTTATTTTGGCATCCGGATGATGATTCTAGCATGAAATTGCTTGGGCACCTGTTAATTTTTAAGATTTTGACACATTCAGCTCAAATGTACAATCATGCGCTAAAAACGCATTTAAAGGAATAAAAAGGTGATTATGGCTGTCAAACCTAAACCAAACGTTGTGCACTCAAATCTTTTGCTGTATTTAGTTTATTTTGGCATCCGGATGATGATTCTAGCATGAAATTGCTTGGGCACCTGTTAATTTTTAAGATTTTGACACATTCAGCTCAAATGTACAATCATGCGCTAAAAACGCATTTAAAGCAATAAAAAGGTGATTATGGCTGTCAAACCTAAACCAAACGTTGTGCACTCAAATCTTTTGCTGTATTTAGTTTATTTTGGCATCCGGATGATGATTCTAGCATGAAATTGCTTGGGCACCTGTTAATTTTTAAGATTTTGACACATTCAGCTCAAATGTACACAATTGCTGATTATGGCTGTCAAATCTAAACCAAACGTTGTGCACTCAAATCTTTTGCTGTATTTAGTTTATTTTGGCATCCGGATGATGATTCTAGCATGAAATTGCTTGGGCACCTGTTAATTTTTAAGATTTTGACACATTCAGCTCAAATGTACAATCATGCGCTAAAAACGCATTTAAAGCAATAAAAAGGTGATTATGGCTGTCAAACCTAAACCAAACGTTGTGCACTCAAATCTTTTGCTGTATTTAGTTTATTTTGGCATCCGGATGATGATTCTAGCATGAAATTGCTTGGGCACCTGTTAATTTTTAAGATTTTGACACATTCAGCTCAAATGTACACAATTGCTGATTATGGCTGTCAAATCTAAACCAAACGTTGTGCACTCAAATCTTTTGCTGTATTTAGTTTATTTTGGCATCCGGATGATGATTCTAGCATGAAATTGCTTGGGCACCTGTTAATTTTTAAGATTTTGACACATTCAGCTCAAATGTACAATCATGCGCTAAAAACGCATTTAAAGCAATAAAAAGGTGATTATGGCTGTCAAACCTAAACCAAACGTTGTGCACTCAAATCTTTTGCTGTATTTAGTTTATTTTGGCATCCGGATGTTGATTCTAGCATGAAATTGCTTGGGCACCTGTTAATTTTTAAGATTTTGACACATTCAGCTCAAATGTACACAATTGCTGATTATGGCTGTCAAATCTAAACCAAACGTTGTGCACTCAAATCTTTTGCTGTATTTAGTTTATTTTGGCATCCGGATGATGATTCTAGCATGAAATTGCTTGGGCACCTGTTAATTTTTAAGATTTTGACACATTCAGCTCAAATGTACAATCATGCGCTAAAAACGCATTTAAAGCAATAAAAAGGTGATTATGGCTGTCAAATCTAAACCAAACGTTGTGCACTCAAATCTTTTGCTGTATTTAGTTTATTTTGGCATCCGGATGATGATTCTAGCATGAAATTGCTTGGGCACCTGTTAATTTTTAAGATTTTGACACATTCAGCTCAAATGTACACAATTGCTGATTATGGCTGTCAAATCTAAACCAAACGTTGTGCACTCAAATCTTTTGCTGTATTTAGTTTATTTTGGCATCCGGATGATGATTCTAGCATGAAATTGCTTGGGCACCT
>NW_027520371.1:0-101040 GCF_051991245.1 Festucalex cinctus
AGGTGATTATGGCTGTCAAACCTAAACCAAACGTTGTGCACTCAAATCTTTTGCTGTATTTAGTTTATTTTGGCATCCGGATGATGATTCTAGCATGAAATTGCTTGGGCACCTGTTAATTTTTAAGATTTTGACACATTCAGCTCAAATGTACACAATTGCTGATTATGGCTGTCAAATCTAAACCAAACGTTGTGCACTCAAATCTTTTGCTGTATTTAGTTTATTTTGGCATCCGGATGATGATTCTAGCATGAAATTGCTTGGGCACCTGTTAATTTTTAAGATTTTGACACATTCAGCTCAAATGTACAATCATGCGCTAAAAACGCATTTAAAGCAATAAAAAGGTGATTATGGCTGTCAAACCTAAACCAAACGTTGTGCACTCAAATCTTTTGCTGTATTTAGTTTATTTTGGCATCCGGATGATGATTCTAGCATGAAATTGCTTGGGCACCTGTTAATTTTTAAGATTTTGACACATTCAGCTCAAATGTACACAATTGCTGATTATGGCTGTCAAACCTAAACCAATCGTTGTGCACTCAAATCTTTTGCTGTATTTAGTTTATTTTGGCATCCGGATGATGATTCTAGCATGAAATTGCTTGGGCACCTGTTAATTTTTAAGATTTTGACACATTCAGCTCAAATGTACACAATTGCTGATTATGGCTGTCAAATCTAAACCAAACGTTGTGCACTCAAATCTTTTGCTGTATTTAGTTTATTTTGGCATCCGGATGATGATTCTAGCATGGAATTGCTTGGGCACCTGTTAATTTTTAAGATTTTGACACATTCAGCTCAAATGTACAATCATGCGCTAAAAACGCATTTAAAGCAATAAAAAGGTGATTATGGCTGTCAAACCTAAACCAAACGTTGTGCACTCAAATCTTTTGCTGTATTTAGTTTATTTTGGCATCCGGATGATGATTCTAGCATGAAATTGCTTGGGCACCTGTTAATTTTTAAGATTTTGACACATTCAGCTCAAATGTACACAATTGCTGATTATGGCTGTCAAATCTAAACCAAACGTTGTGCACTCAAATCTTTTGCTGTATTTAGTTTATTTTGGCATCCGGATGATGATTCTAGCATGAAATTGCTTGGGCACCTGTTAATTTTTAAGATTTTGACACATTCAGCTCAAATGTACAATCATGCGCTAAAAACGCATTTAAAGCAATAAAAAGGTGATTATGGCTGTCAAACCTAAACCAAACGTTGTGCACTCAAATCTTTTGCTGTATTTAGTTTATTTTTGGCATCCGGGTGATGATTCTAGCATGAAATTGCTTGGGCACCTGTTAATTTTTAAGATTTTGACACATTCAGCTCAAATGTACACAATTGCTGATTATGGCTGTCAAATCTAAACCAAACGTTGTGCACTCAAATCTTTTGCTGTATTTAGTTTATTTTGGCATCGGGATGATGATTCTAGCATGAAATTGCTTGGGCACCTGTTAATTTTTAAGATTTTGACACATTCAGCTCAAATGTACAATCATGCGCTAAAAACGCATTTAAAGCAATAAAAAGGTGATTATGGCTGTCAAACCTAAACCAAACGTTGTGCACTCAAATCTTTTGCTGTATTTAGTTTATTTTGGCATCCGGATGATGATTCTAGCATGAAATTGCTTGGGCACCTGTTAATTTTTAAGATTTTGACACATTCAGCTCAAATGTACACAATTGCTGATTATGGCTGTCAAATCTAAACCAAACGTTGTGCACTCAAATCTTTTGCTGTATTTAGTTTATTTTGGCATCCGGATGATGATTCTAGCATGAAATTGCTTGGGCACCTGTTAATTTTTAAGATTTTGACACATTCAGCTCAAATGTACAATCATGCGCTAAAAACGCATTTAAAGCAATAAAAAGGTGATTATGGCTGTCAAACCTAAACCAAACGTTGTGCACTCAAATCTTTTGCTGTATTTAGTTTATTTTGGCATCCGGATGATGATTCTAGCATGAAATTGCTTGGGCACCTGTTAATTTTTAAGATTTTGACACATTCAGCTCAAATGTACACAATTGCTGATTATGGCTGTCAAATCTAAACCAAACGTTGTGCACTCAAATCTTTTGCTGTATTTAGTTTATTTTGGCATCCGGATGATGATTCTAGCATGAAATTGCTTGGGCACCTGTTAATTTTTAAGATTTTGACACATTCAGCTCAAATGTACAATCATGCGCTAAAAACGCATTTAAAGCAATAAAAAGGTGATTATGGCTGTCAAACCTAAACCAAACGTTGTGCACTCAAATCTTTTGCTGTATTTAGTTTATTTTGGCATCCGGATGATGATTCTAGCATGAAATTGCTTGGGCACCTGTTAATTTTTAAGATTTTGACACATTCAGCTCAAATGTACACAATTGCTGATTATGGCTGTCAAATCTAAACCAAACGTTGTGCACTCAAATCTTTTGCTGTATTTAGTTTATTTTGGCATCCGGATGATGATTCTAGCATGAAATTGCTTGGGCACCTGTTAATTTTTAAGATTTTGACACATTCAGCTCAAATGTACAATCATGCGCTAAAAACGCATTTAAAGCAATAAAAAGGTGATTATGGCTGTCAAACCTAAACCAAACGTTGTTCACTCAAATCTTTTGCTGTATTTAGTTTATTTTGGCATCCGGATGATGATTCTAGCATGAAATTGCTTGGGCACCTGTTAATTTTTAAGATTTTGACACATTCAGCTCAAATGTACACAATTGCTGATTATGGCTGTCAAATCTAAACCAAACGTTGTGCACTCAAATCTTTTGCTGTATTTAGTTTATTTTGGCATCCGGATGATGATTCTAGCATGAAATTGCTTGGGCACCTGTTAATTTTTAAGATTTTGACACATTCAGCTCAAATGTACACAATTGCTGATTATGGCTGTCAAACCTAAACCAATCGTTGTGCACTCAAATCTTTTGCTGTATTTAGTTTATTTTGGCATCCGGATGATGATTCTAGCATGAAATTGCTTGGGCACCTGTTAATTTTTAAGATTTTGACACATTCAGCTCAAATGTACACAATTGCTGATTATGGCTGTCAAATCTAAACCAAACGTTGTGCACTCAAATCTTTTGCTGTATTTAGTTTATTTTGGCATCCGGATGATGATTCTAGCATGGAATTGCTTGGGCACCTGTTAATTTTTAAGATTTTGACACATTCAGCTCAAATGTACAATCATGCGCTAAAAACGCATTTAAAGCAATAAAAAGGTGATTATGGCTGTCAAACCTAAACCAAACGTTGTGCACTCAAATCTTTTGCTGTATTTAGTTTATTTTGGCATCCGGATGATGATTCTAGCATGAAATTGCTTGGGCACCTGTTAATTTTTAAGATTTTGACACATTCAGCTCAAATGTACACAATTGCTGATTATGGCTGTCAAATCTAAACCAAACGTTGTGCACTCAAATCTTTTGCTGTATTTAGTTTATTTTGGCATCCGGATGATGATTCTAGCATGAAATTGCTTGGGCACCTGTTAATTTTTAAGATTTTGACACATTCAGCTCAAATGTACAATCATGCGCTAAAAACGCATTTAAAGCAATAAAAAGGTGATTATGGCTGTCAAACCTAAACCAAACGTTGTGCACTCAAATCTTTTGCTGTATTTAGTTTATTTTGGCATCCGGGTGATGATTCTAGCATGAAATTGCTTGGGCACCTGTTAATTTTTAAGATTTTGACACATTCAGCTCAAATGTACACAATTGCTGATTATGGCTGTCAAATCTAAACCAAACGTTGTGCACTCAAATCTTTTGCTGTATTTAGTTTATATTGGCATCGGGATGATGATTCTAGCATGAAATTGCTTGGGCACCTGTTAATTTTTAAGATTTTGACACATTCAGCTCAAATGTACAATCATGCGCTAAAAACGCATTTAAAGCAATAAAAAGGTGATTATGGCTGTCAAACCTAAACCAAACGTTGTGCACTCAAATCTTTTGCTGTATTTAGTTTATTTTGGCATCCGGATGATGATTCTAGCATGAAATTGCTTGGGCACCTGTTAATTTTTAAGATTTTGACACATTCAGCTCAAATGTACACAATTGCTGATTATGGCTGTCAAATCTAAACCAAACGTTGTGCACTCAAATCTTTTGCTGTATTTAGTTTATTTTGGCATCCGGATGATGATTCTAGCATGAAATTGCTTGGGCACCTGTTAATTTTTAAGATTTTGACACATTCAGCTCAAATGTACAATCATGCGCTAAAAACGCATTTAAAGCAATAAAAAGGTGATTATGGCTGTCAAACCTAAACCAAACGTTGTGCACTCAAATCTTTTGCTGTATTTAGTTTATTTTGGCATCCGGATGATGATTCTAGCATGAAATTATTTGGGCACCTGTTAATTTTTAAGATTTTGACACATTCAGCTCAAATGTACACAATTGCTGATTATGGCTGTCAAATCTAAACCAAACGTTGTGCACTCAAATCTTTTGCTGTATTTAGTTTATTTTGGCATCCGGATGATGATTCTAGCATGAAATTGCTTGGGCACCTGTTAATTTTTAAGATTTTGACACATTCAGCTCAAATGTACAATCATGCGCTAAAAACGCATTTAAAGCAATAAAAAGGTGATTATGGCTGTCAAACCTAAACCAAACGTTGTGCACTCAAATCTTTTGCTGTATTTAGTTTATTTTGGCATCCGGATGATGATTCTAGCATGAAATTGCTTGGGCACCTGTTAATTTTTAAGATTTTGACACATTCAGCTCAAATGTACACAATTGCTGATTATGGCTGTCAAATCTAAACCAAACGTTGTGCACTCAAATCTTTTGCTGTATTTAGTTTATTTTGGCATCCGGATGATGATTCTAGCATGAAATTGCTTGGGCACCTGTTAATTTTTAAGATTTTGACACATTCAGCTCAAATGTACAATCATGCGCTAAAAACGCATTTAAAGCAATAAAAAGGTGATTATGGCTGTCAAACCTAAACCAAACGTTGTGCACTCAAATCTTTTGCTGTATTTAGTTTATTTTGGCATCCGGATGATGATTCTAGCATGAAATTGCTTGGGCACCTGTTAATTTTTAAGATTTTGACACATTCAGCTCAAATGTACACAATTGCTGATTATGGCTGTCAAATCTAAACCAAACGTTGTGCACTCAAGTCTTTTGCTGTATTTAGTTTATTTTGGCATCCGGATGATGATTCTAGCATGAAATTGCTTGGGCACCTGTTAATTTTTAAGATTTTGACACATTCAGCTCAAATGTACAATCATGCGCTAAAAACGCATTTAAAGCAATAAAAAGGTGATTATGGCTGTCAAACCTAAACCAAACGTTGTTCACTCAAATCTTTTGCTGTATTTAGTTTATTTTGGCATCCGGATGATGATTCTAGCATGAAATTGCTTGGGCACCTGTTAATTTTTAAGATTTTGACACATTCAGCTCAAATGTACACAATTGCTGATTATGGCTGTCAAATCTAAACCAAACGTTGTGCACTCAAATCTTTTGCTGTATTTAGTTTATTTTGGCATCCGGATGATGATTCTAGCATGAAATTGCTTGGGCACCTGTTAATTTTTAAGATTTTGACACATTCAGCTCAAATGTACACAATTGCTGATTATGGCTGTCAAATCTAAACCAAACGTTGTGCACTCAAATCTTTTGCTGTATTTAGTTTATTTTGGCATCCGGATGATGATTCTAGCATGAAATTGCTTGGGCACCTGTTAATTTTTAAGATTTTGACACATTCAGCTCAAATGTACACAATTGCTGATTATGGCTGTCAAATCTAAACCAAACGTTGTGCACTCAAATCTTTTGCTGTATTTAGTTTATTTTGGCATCCGGATGATGATTCTAGCATGAAATTGCTTGGGCACCTGTTAATTTTTAAGATTTTGACACATTCAGCTCAAATGTACAATCATGCGCTAAAAACGCATTTAAAGCAATAAAAAGGTGATTATGGCTGTCAAACCTAAACCAAACGTTGTGCACTCAAATCTTTTGCTGTATTTAGTTTATTTTGGCATCCGGATGATGATTCTAGCATGAAATTGCTTGGGCACCTGTTAATTTTTAAGATTTTGACACATTCAGCTCAAATGTACACAATTGCTGATTATGGCTGTCAAATCTAAACCAAACGTTGTGCACTCAAATCTTTTGCTGTATTTAGTTTATTTTGGCATCCGGATGATGATTCTAGCATGAAATTGCTTGGGCACCTGTTAATTTTTAAGATTTTGACACATTCAGCTCAAATGTACAATCATGCGCTAAAAACGCATTTAAAGCAATAAAAAGGTGATTATGGCTGTCAAACCTAAACCAAACGTTGTGCACTCAAATCTTTTGCTGTATTTAGTTTATTTTGGCATCCGGATGATGATTCTAGCATGAAATTGCTTGGGCACCTGTTAATTTTTAAGATTTTGACACATTCAGCTCAAATGTACACAATTGCTGATTATGGCTGTCAAATCTAAACCAAACGTTGTGCACTCAAATCTTTTGCTGTATTTAGTTTATTTTGGCATCCGGATGATGATTCTAGCATGAAATTGCTTGGGCACCTGTTAATTTTTAAGATTTTGACACATTCAGCTCAAATGTACAATCATGCGCTAAAAACGCATTTAAAGCAATAAAAAGGTGATTATGGCTGTCAAACCTAAACCAAACGTTGTGCACTCAAATCTTTTGCTGTATTTAGTTTATTTTGGCATCCGGATGATGATTCTAGCATGAAATTGCTTGGGCACCTGTTAATTTTTAAGATTTTGACACATTCAGCTCAAATGTACACAATTGCTGATTATGGCTGTCAAACCTAAACCAATCGTTGTGCACTCAAATCTTTTGCTGTATTTAGTTTATTTTGGCATCCGGATGATGATTCTAGCATGAAATTGCTTGGGCACCTGTTAATTTTTAAGATTTTGACACATTCAGCTCAAATGTACACAATTGCTGATTATGGCTGTCAAATCTAAACCAAACGTTGTGCACTCAAATCTTTTGCTGTATTTAGTTTATTTTGGCATCCGGATGATGATTCTAGCATGGAATTGCTTGGGCACCTGTTAATTTTTAAGATTTTGACACATTCAGCTCAAATGTACAATCATGCGCTAAAAACGCATTTAAAGCAATAAAAAGGTGATTATGGCTGTCAAACCTAAACCAAACGTTGTGCACTCAAATCTTTTGCTGTATTTAGTTTATTTTGGCATCCGGATGATGATTCTAGCATGAAATTGCTTGGGCACCTGTTAATTTTTAAGATTTTGACACATTCAGCTCAAATGTACACAATTGCTGATTATGGCTGTCAAATCTAAACCAAACGTTGTGCACTCAAATCTTTTGCTGTATTTAGTTTATTTTGGCATCCGGATGATGATTCTAGCATGAAATTGCTTGGGCACCTGTTAATTTTTAAGATTTTGACACATTCAGCTCAAATGTACAATCATGCGCTAAAAACGCATTTAAAGCAATAAAAAGGTGATTATGGCTGTCAAACCTAAACCAAACGTTGTGCACTCAAATCTTTTGCTGTATTTAGTTTATTTTGGCATCCGGGTGATGATTCTAGCATGAAATTGCTTGGGCACCTGTTAATTTTTAAGATTTTGACACATTCAGCTCAAATGTACACAATTGCTGATTATGGCTGTCAAATCTAAACCAAACGTTGTGCACTCAAATCTTTTGCTGTATTTAGTTTATATTGGCATCGGGATGATGATTCTAGCATGAAATTGCTTGGGCACCTGTTAATTTTTAAGATTTTGACACATTCAGCTCAAATGTACAATCATGCGCTAAAAACGCATTTAAAGCAATAAAAAGGTGATTATGGCTGTCAAACCTAAACCAAACGTTGTGCACTCAAATCTTTTGCTGTATTTAGTTTATTTTGGCATCCGGATGATGATTCTAGCATGAAATTGCTTGGGCACCTGTTAATTTTTAAGATTTTGACACATTCAGCTCAAATGTACACAATTGCTGATTATGGCTGTCAAATCTAAACCAAACGTTGTGCACTCAAATCTTTTGCTGTATTTAGTTTATTTTGGCATCCGGATGATGATTCTAGCATGAAATTGCTTGGGCACCTGTTAATTTTTAAGATTTTGACACATTCAGCTCAAATGTACAATCATGCGCTAAAAACGCATTTAAAGCAATAAAAAGGTGATTATGGCTGTCAAACCTAAACCAAACGTTGTGCACTCAAATCTTTTGCTGTATTTAGTTTATTTTGGCATCCGGATGATGATTCTAGCATGAAATTATTTGGGCACCTGTTAATTTTTAAGATTTTGACACATTCAGCTCAAATGTACACAATTGCTGATTATGGCTGTCAAATCTAAACCAAACGTTGTGCACTCAAATCTTTTGCTGTATTTAGTTTATTTTGGCATCCGGATGATGATTCTAGCATGAAATTGCTTGGGCACCTGTTAATTTTTAAGATTTTGACACATTCAGCTCAAATGTACAATCATGCGCTAAAAACGCATTTAAAGCAATAAAAAGGTGATTATGGCTGTCAAACCTAAACCAAACGTTGTGCACTCAAATCTTTTGCTGTATTTAGTTTATTTTGGCATCCGGATGATGATTCTAGCATGAAATTGCTTGGGCACCTGTTAATTTTTAAGATTTTGACACATTCAGCTCAAATGTACACAATTGCTGATTATGGCTGTCAAATCTAAACCAAACGTTGTGCACTCAAATCTTTTGCTGTATTTAGTTTATTTTGGCATCCGGATGATGATTCTAGCATGAAATTGCTTGGGCACCTGTTAATTTTTAAGATTTTGACACATTCAGCTCAAATGTACAATCATGCGCTAAAAACGCATTTAAAGCAATAAAAAGGTGATTATGGCTGTCAAACCTAAACCAAACGTTGTGCACTCAAATCTTTTGCTGTATTTAGTTTATTTTGGCATCCGGATGATGATTCTAGCATGAAATTGCTTGGGCACCTGTTAATTTTTAAGATTTTGACACATTCAGCTCAAATGTACACAATTGCTGATTATGGCTGTCAAATCTAAACCAAACGTTGTGCACTCAAGTCTTTTGCTGTATTTAGTTTATTTTGGCATCCGGATGATGATTCTAGCATGAAATTGCTTGGGCACCTGTTAATTTTTAAGATTTTGACACATTCAGCTCAAATGTACAATCATGCGCTAAAAACGCATTTAAAGCAATAAAAAGGTGATTATGGCTGTCAAACCTAAACCAAACGTTGTGCACTCAAATCTTTTGCTGTATTTAGTTTATTTTGGCATCCGGATGATGATTCTAGCATGAAATTGCTTGGGCACCTGTTAATTTTTAAGATTTTGACACATTCAGCTCAAATGTACACAATTGCTGATTATGGCTGTCAAATCTAAACCAAACGTTGTGCACTCAAATCTTTTGCTGTATTTAGTTTATTTTGGCATCCGGATGATGATTCTAGCATGAAATTGCTTGGGCACCTGTTAATTTTTAAGATTTTGACACATTCAGCTCAAATGTACACAATTGCTGATTATGGCTGTCAAATCTAAACCAAACGTTGTGCACTCAAATCTTTTGCTGTATTTAGTTTATTTTGGCATCCGGATGATGATTCTAGCATGAAATTGCTTGGGCACCTGTTAATTTTTAAGATTTTGACACATTCAGCTCAAATGTACACAATTGCTGATTATGGCTGTCAAATCTAAACCAAACGTTGTGCACTCAAGTCTTTTGCTGTATTTAGTTTATTTTGGCATCCGGATGATGATTCTAGCATGAAATTGCTTGGGCACCTGTTAATTTTTAAGATTTTGACACATTCAGCTCAAATGTACAATCATGCGCTAAAAACGCATTTAAAGCAATAAAAAGGTGATTATGGCTGTCAAACCTAAACCAAACGTTGTGCACTCAAATCTTTTGCTGTATTTAGTTTATTTTGGCATCCGGATGATGATTCTAGCATGAAATTGCTTGGGCACCTGTTAATTTTTAAGATTTTGACACATTCAGCTCAAATGTACACAATTGCTGATTATGGCTGTCAAATCTAAACCAAACGTTGTGCACTCAAATCTTTTGCTGTATTTAGTTTATTTTGGCATCCGGATGATGATTCTAGCATGAAATTGCTTGGGCACCTGTTAATTTTTAAGATTTTGACACATTCAGCTCAAATGTACAATCATGCGCTAAAAACGCATTTAAAGCAATAAAAAGGTGATTATGGCTGTCAAACCTAAACCAAACGTTGTGCACTCAAATCTTTTGCTGTATTTAGTTTATTTTGGCATCCGGATGATGATTCTAGCATGAAATTGCTTGGGCACCTGTTAATTTTTAAGATTTTGACACATTCAGCTCAAATGTACACAATTGCTGATTATGGCTGTCAAATCTAAACCAAACGTTGTGCACTCAAATCTTTTGCTGTATTTAGTTTATTTTGGCATCCGGATGATGATTCTAGCATGAAATTGCTTGGGCACCTGTTAATTTTTAAGATTTTGACACATTCAGCTCAAATGTACAATCATGCGCTAAAAACGCATTTAAAGCAATAAAAAGGTGATTATGGCTGTCAAACCTAAACCAAACGTTGTGCACTCAAATCTTTTGCTGTATTTAGTTTATTTTGGCATCCGGATGATGATTCTAGCATGAAATTGCTTGGGCACCTGTTAATTTTTAAGATTTTGACACATTCAGCTCAAATGTACACAATTGCTGATTATGGCTGTCAAACCTAAACCAAACGTTGTGCACTCAAATCTTTTGCTGTATTTAGTTTATTTTGGCATCCGGATGATGATTCTAGCATGAAATTGCTTGGGCACCTGTTAATTTTTAAGATTTTGACACATTCAGCTCAAATGTACACAATTGCTGATTATGGCTGTCAAATCTAAACCAAACGTTGTGCACTCAAATCTTTTGCTGTATTTAGTTTATTTTGGCATCCGGATGATGATTCTAGCATGGAATTGCTTGGGCACCTGTTAATTTTTAAGATTTTGACACATTCAGCTCAAATGTACAATCATGCGCTAAAAACGCATTTAAAGCAATAAAAAGGTGATTATGGCTGTCAAACCTAAACCAAACGTTGTGCACTCAAATCTTTTGCTGTATTTAGTTTATTTTGGCATCCGGATGATGATTCTAGCATGAAATTGCTTGGGCACCTGTTAATTTTTAAGATTTTGACACATTCAGCTCAAATGTACACAATTGCTGATTATGGCTGTCAAATCTAAACCAAACGTTGTGCACTCAAATCTTTTGCTGTATTTAGTTTATTTTGGCATCCGGATGATGATTCTAGCATGAAATTGCTTGGGCACCTGTTAATTTTTAAGATTTTGACACATTCAGCTCAAATGTACAATCATGCGCTAAAAACGCATTTAAAGCAATAAAAAGGTGATTATGGCTGTCAAACCTAAACCAAACGTTGTGCACTCAAATCTTTTGCTGTATTTAGTTTATTTTGGCATCCGGGTGATGATTCTAGCATGAAATTGCTTGGGCACCTGTTAATTTTTAAGATTTTGACACATTCAGCTCAAATGTACACAATTGCTGATTATGGCTGTCAAATCTAAACCAAACGTTGTGCACTCAAATCTTTTGCTGTATTTAGTTTATTTTGGCATCGGGATGATGATTCTAGCATGAAATTGCTTGGGCACCTGTTAATTTTTAAGATTTTGACACATTCAGCTCAAATGTACAATCATGCGCTAAAAACGCATTTAAAGCAATAAAAAGGTGATTATGGCTGTCAAACCTAAACCAAACGTTGTGCACTCAAATCTTTTGCTGTATTTAGTTTATTTTGGCATCCGGATGATGATTCTAGCATGAAATTGCTTGGGCACCTGTTAATTTTTAAGATTTTGACACATTCAGCTCAAATGTACACAATTGCTGATTATGGCTGTCAAATCTAAACCAAACGTTGTGCACTCAAATCTTTTGCTGTATTTAGTTTATTTTGGCATCCGGATGATGATTCTAGCATGAAATTGCTTGGGCACCTGTTAATTTTTAAGATTTTGACACATTCAGCTCAAATGTACAATCATGCGCTAAAAACGCATTTAAAGCAATAAAAAGGTGATTATGGCTGTCAAACCTAAACCAAACGTTGTGCACTCAAATCTTTTGCTGTATTTAGTTTATTTTGGCATCCGGATGATGATTCTAGCATGAAATTGCTTGGGCACCTGTTAATTTTTAAGATTTTGACACATTCAGCTCAAATGTACACAATTGCTGATTATGGCTGTCAAATCTAAACCAAACGTTGTGCACTCAAATCTTTTGCTGTATTTAGTTTATTTTGGCATCCGGATGATGATTCTAGCATGAAATTGCTTGGGCACCTGTTAATTTTTAAGATTTTGACACATTCAGCTCAAATGTACAATCATGCGCTAAAAACGCATTTAAAGCAATAAAAAGGTGATTATGGCTGTCAAACCTAAACCAAACGTTGTGCACTCAAATCTTTTGCTGTATTTAGTTTATTTTGGCATCCAGATGATGATTCTAGCATGAAATTGCTTGGGCACCTGTTAATTTTTAAGATTTTGACACATTCAGCTCAAATGTACACAATTGCTGATTATGGCTGTCAAATCTAAACCAAACGTTGTGCACTCAAATCTTTTGCTGTATTTAGTTTATTTTGGCATCCGGATGATGATTCTAGCATGAAATTGCTTGGGCACCTGTTAATTTTTAAGATTTTGACACATTCAGCTCAAATGTACAATCATGCGCTAAAAACGCATTTAAAGCAATAAAAAGGTGATTATGGCTGTCAAACCTAAACCAAACGTTGTGCACTCAAATCTTTTGCTGTATTTAGTTTATTTTGGCATCCGGATGATGATTCTAGCATGAAATTGCTTGGGCACCTGTTAATTTTTAAGATTTTGACACATTCAGCTCAAATGTACACAATTGCTGATTATGGCTGTCAAATCTAAACCAAACGTTGTGCACTCAAGTCTTTTGCTGTATTTAGTTTATTTTGGCATCCGGATGATGATTCTAGCATGAAATTGCTTGGGCACCTGTTAATTTTTAAGATTTTGACACATTCAGCTCAAATGTACAATCATGCGCTAAAAACGCATTTAAAGCAATAAAAAGGTGATTATGGCTGTCAAACCTAAACCAAACGTTGTGCACTCAAATCTTTTGCTGTATTTAGTTTATTTTGGCATCCGGATGATGATTCTAGCATGAAATTGCTTGGGCACCTGTTAATTTTTAAGATTTTGACACATTCAGCTCAAATGTACACAATTGCTGATTATGGCTGTCAAATCTAAACCAAACGTTGTGCACTCAAATCTTTTGCTGTATTTAGTTTATTTTGGCATCCGGATGATGATTCTAGCATGGAATTGCTTGGGCACCTGTTAATTTTTAAGATTTTGACACATTCAGCTCAAATGTACAATCATGCGCTAAAAACGCATTTAAAGCAATAAAAAGGTGATTATGGCTGTCAAACCTAAACCAAACGTTGTGCACTCAAATCTTTTGCTGTATTTAGTTTATTTTGGCATCCGGATGATGATTCTAGCATGAAATTGCTTGGGCACCTGTTAATTTTTAAGATTTTGACACATTCAGCTCAAATGTACACAATTGCTGATTATGGCTGTCAAATCTAAACCAAACGTTGTGCACTCAAATCTTTTGCTGTATTTAGTTTATTTTGGCATCCGGATGATGATTCTAGCATGAAATTGCTTGGGCACCTGTTAATTTTTAAGATTTTGACACATTCAGCTCAAATGTACACAATTGCTGATTATGGCTGTCAAATCTAAACCAAACGTTGTGCACTCAAATCTTTTGCTGTATTTAGTTTATTTTGGCATCCGGATGATGATTCTAGCATGAAATTGCTTGGGCACCTGTTAATTTTTAAGATTTTGACACATTCAGCTCAAATGTACAATCATGCGCTAAAAACGCATTTAAAGCAATAAAAAGGTGATTATGGCTGTCAAACCTAAACCAAACGTTGTTCACTCAAATCTTTTGCTGTATTTAGTTTATTTTGGCATCCGGATGATGATTCTAGCATGAAATTGCTTGGGCACCTGTTAATTTTTAAGATTCTGACACATTCAGCTCAAATGTACAATCATGCGCTAAAAACGCATTTAATGCAATAAAAAGGTGATTATGGCTGTCAAACCTAAACCAAACGTTGTGCACTCAAATCTTTTGCTGTATTTAGTTTATTTTGGCATCCGGATGATGATTCTAGCATGAAATTGCTTGGGCACCTGTTAATTTTTAAGATTTTGACACATTCAGCTCAAATGTACACAATTGCTGATTATGGCTGTCAAATCTAAACCAAACGTTGTGCACTCAAGTCTTTTGCTGTATTTAGTTTATTTTGGCATCCGGATGATGATTCTAGCATGAAATTGCTTGGGCACCTGTTAATTTTTAAGATTTTGACACATTCAGCTCAAATGTACAATCATGCGCTAAAAACGCATTTAAAGCAATAAAAAGGTGATTATGGCTGTCAAACCTAAACCAAACGTTGTGCACTCAAATCTTTTGCTGTATTTAGTTTATTTTGGCATCCGGATGATGATTCTAGCATGAAATTGCTTGGGCACCTGTTAATTTTTAAGATTTTGACACATTCAGCTCAAATGTACACAATTGCTGATTATGGCTGTCAAACCTAAACCAAACGTTGTGCACTCAAATCTTTTGCTATATTTAGTTTATTTTGGCATCCGGATGATGATTCTAGCATGAAATTGCTTGGGCACCTGTTAATTTTTAAGATTTTGACACATTCAGCTCAAATGTACAATCATGCGCTAAAAACGCATTTAAAGCAATAAAAAGGTGATTATGGCTGTCAAACCTAAACCAAACGTTGTGCACTCAAATCTTTTGCTGTATTTAGTTTATTTTGGCATCCGGATGATGATTCTAGCATGAAATTGCTTGGGCACCTGTTAATTTTTAAGATTTTGACACATTCAGCTCAAATGTACACAATTGCTGATTATGGCTGTCAAACCTAAACCAAACGTTGTGCACTCAAATCTTTTGCTGTATTTAGTTTATTTTGGCATCCGGATGATGATTCTAGCATGAAATTGCTTGGGCACCTGTTAATTTTTAAGATTTTGACACATTCAGCTCAAATGTACACAATTGCTGATTATGGCTGTCAAATCTAAACCAAACGTTGTGCACTCAAATCTTTTGCTGTATTTAGTTTATTTTGGCATCCGGATGATGATTCAGGCATGAAATTGCTTGGGCACCTGTTAATTTTTAAGATTTTGACACATTCAGCTCAAATGTACAATCATGCGCTAAAAACGCATTTAAAGCAATAAAAAGGTGATTATGGCTGTCAAACCTAAACCAAACGTTGTGCACTCAAATCTTTTGCTGTATTTAGTTTATTTTGGCATCCGGATGATGATTCTAGCATGAAATTGCTTGGGCACCTGTTAATTTTTAAGATTTTGACACATTCAGCTCAAATGTACACAATTGCTGATTATGGCTGTCAAATCTAAACCAAACGTTGTGCACTCAAATCTTTTGCTGTATTTAGTTTATTTTGGCATCCGGATGATGATTCTAGCATGAAATTGCTTGGGCACCTGTTAATTTTTAAGATTTTGACACATTCAGCTCAAATGTACAACCATGCGCTAAAAACGCATTTAAAGCAATAAAAAGGTGATTATGGCTGTCAAACCTAAACCAAACGTTGTGCACTCAAATCTTTTGCTGTATTTAGTTTATTTTGGCATCCGGGTGATGATTCTAGCATGAAATTGCTTGGGCACCTGTTAATTTTTAAGATTTTGACACATTCAGCTCAAATGTACACAATTGCTGATTATGGCTGTCAAATCTAAACCAAACGTTGTGCACTCAAATCTTTTGCTGTATTTAGTTTATTTTGGCATCGGGATGATGATTCTAGCATGAAATTGCTTGGGCACCTGTTAATTTTTAAGATTTTGACACATTCAGCTCAAATGTACAATCATGCGCTAAAAACGCATTTAAAGCAATAAAAAGGTGATTATGGCTGTCAAACCTAAACCAAACGTTGTGCACTCAAATCTTTTGCTGTATTTAGTTTATTTTGGCATCCGGATGATGATTCTAGCATGAAATTGCTTGGGCACCTGTTAATTTTTAAGATTTTGACACATTCAGCTCAAATGTACACAATTGCTGATTATGGCTGTCAAATCTAAACCAAACGTTGTGCACTCAAATCTTTTGCTGTATTTAGTTTATTTTGGCATCCGGATGATGATTCTAGCATGAAATTGCTTGGGCACCTGTTAATTTTTAAGATTTTGACACATTCAGCTCAAATGTACAATCATGCGCTAAAAACGCATTTAAAGCAATAAAAAGGTGATTATGGCTGTCAAACCTAAACCAAACGTTGTGCACTCAAATCTTTTGCTGTATTTAGTTTATTTTGGCATCCGGATGATGATTCTAGCATGAAATTGCTTGGGCACCTGTTAATTTTTAAGATTTTGACACATTCAGCTCAAATGTACACAATTGCTGATTATGGCTGTCAAATCTAAACCAAACGTTGTGCACTCAAATCTTTTGCTGTATTTAGTTTATTTTGGCATCCGGATGATGATTCTAGCATGAAATTGCTTGGGCACCTGTTAATTTTTAAGATTTTGACACATTCAGCTCAAATGTACAATCATGCGCTAAAAACGCATTTAAAGCAATAAAAAGGTGATTATGGCTGTCAAACCTAAACCAAACGTTGTGCACTCAAATCTTTTGCTGTATTTAGTTTATTTTGGCATCCGGATGATGATTCTAGCATGAAATTGCTTGGGCACCTGTTAATTTTTAAGATTTTGACACATTCAGCTCAAATGTACACAATTGCTGATTATGGCTGTCAAATCTAAACCAAACGTTGTGCACTCAAATCTTTTGCTGTATTTAGTTTATTTTGGCATCCGGATGATGATTCTAGCATGAAATTGCTTGGGCACCTGTTAATTTTTAAGATTTTGACACATTCAGCTCAAATGTACAATCATGCGCTAAAAACGCATTTAAAGCAATAAAAAGGTGATTATGGCTGTCAAACCTAAACCAAACGTTGTGCACTCAAATCTTTTGCTGTATTTAGTTTATTTTGGCATCCGGATGATGATTCTAGCATGAAATTGCTTGGGCACCTGTTAATTTTTAAGATTTTGACACATTCAGCTCAAATGTACACAATTGCTGATTATGGCTGTCAAATCTAAACCAAACGTTGTGCACTCAAGTCTTTTGCTGTATTTAGTTTATTTTGGCATCCGGATGATGATTCTAGCATGAAATTGCTTGGGCACCTGTTAATTTTTAAGATTTTGACACATTCAGCTCAAATGTACAATCATGCGCTAAAAACGCATTTAAAGCAATAAAAAGGTGATTATGGCTGTCAAACCTAAACCAAACGTTGTGCACTCAAATCTTTTGCTGTATTTAGTTTATTTTGGCATCCGGATGATGATTCTAGCATGAAATTGCTTGGGCACCTGTTAATTTTTAAGATTTTGACACATTCAGCTCAAATGTACACAATTGCTGATTATGGCTGTCAAATCTAAACCAAACGTTGTGCACTCAAATCTTTTGCTGTATTTAGTTTATTTTGGCATCCGGATGATGATTCTAGCATGAAATTGCTTGGGCACCTGTTAATTTTTAAGATTTTGACACATTCAGCTCAAATGTACAATCATGCGCTAAAAACGCATTTAAAGCAATAAAAAGGTGATTATGGCTGTCAAACCTAAACCAAACGTTGTGCACTCAAATCTTTTGCTGTATTTAGTTTATTTTGGCATCCGGATGATGATTCTAGCATGAAATTGCTTGGGCACCTGTTAATTTTTAAGATTTTGACACATTCAGCTCAAATGTACACAATTGCTGATTATGGCTGTCAAATCTAAACCAAACGTTGTGCACTCAAGTCTTTTGCTGTATTTAGTTTATTTTGGCATCCGGATGATGATTCTAGCATGAAATTGCTTGGGCACCTGTTAATTTTTAAGATTTTGACACATTCAGCTCAAATGTACAATCATGCGCTAAAAACGCATTTAAAGCAATAAAAAGGTGATTATGGCTGTCAAACCTAAACCAAACGTTGTGCACTCAAATCTTTTGCTGTATTTAGTTTATTTTGGCATCCGGATGATGATTCTAGCATGAAATTGCTTGGGCACCTGTTAATTTTTAAGATTTTGACACATTCAGCTCAAATGTACACAATTGCTGATTATGGCTGTCAAATCTAAACCAAACGTTGTGCACTCAAATCTTTTGCTGTATTTAGTTTATTTTGGCATCCGGATGATGATTCTAGCATGAAATTGCTTGGGCACCTGTTAATTTTTAAGATTTTGACACATTCAGCTCAAATGTACACAATTGCTGATTATGGCTGTCAAATCTAAACCAAACGTTGTGCACTCAAATCTTTTGCTGTATTTAGTTTATTTTGGCATCCGGATGATGATTCTAGCATGAAATTGCTTGGGCACCTGTTAATTTTTAAGATTTTGACACATTCAGCTCAAATGTACAATCATGCGCTAAAAACGCATTTAAAGCAATAAAAAGGTGATTATGGCTGTCAAACCTAAACCAAACGTTGTGCACTCAAATCTTTTGCTGTATTTAGTTTATTTTGGCATCCGGATGATGATTCTAGCATGAAATTGCTTGGGCACCTGTTAATTTTTAAGATTTTGACACATTCAGCTCAAATGTACACAATTGCTGATTATGGCTGTCAAATCTAAACCAAACGTTGTGCACTCAAATCTTTTGCTGTATTTAGTTTATTTTGGCATCCGGATGATGATTCTAGCATGAAATTGCTTGGGCACCTGTTAATTTTTAAGATTTTGACACATTCAGCTCAAATGTACAATCATGCGCTAAAAACGCATTTAAAGCAATAAAAAGGTGATTATGGCTGTCAAACCTAAACCAAACGTTGTGCACTCAAATCTTTTGCTGTATTTAGTTTATTTTGGCATCCGGATGATGATTCTAGCATGAAATTGCTTGGGCACCTGTTAATTTTTAAGATTTTGACACATTCAGCTCAAATGTACACAATTGCTGATTATGGCTGTCAAACCTAAACCAAACGTTGTGCACTCAAATCTTTTGCTGTATTTAGTTTATTTTGGCATCCGGATGATGATTCTAGCATGAAATTGCTTGGGCACCTGTTAATTTTTAAGATTTTGACACATTCAGCTCAAATGTACACAATTGCTGATTATGGCTGTCAAATCTAAACCAAACGTTGTGCACTCAAATCTTTTGCTGTATTTAGTTTATTTTGGCATCCGGATGATGATTCTAGCATGGAATTGCTTGGGCACCTGTTAATTTTTAAGATTTTGACACATTCAGCTCAAATGTACAATCATGCGCTAAAAACGCATTTAAAGCAATAAAAAGGTGATTATGGCTGTCAAACCTAAACCAAACGTTGTGCACTCAAATCTTTTGCTGTATTTAGTTTATTTTGGCATCCGGATGATGATTCTAGCATGAAATTGCTTGGGCACCTGTTAATTTTTAAGATTTTGACACATTCAGCTCAAATGTACACAATTGCTGATTATGGCTGTCAAATCTAAACCAAACGTTGTGCACTCAAATCTTTTGCTGTATTTAGTTTATTTTGGCATCCGGATGATGATTCTAGCATGAAATTGCTTGGGCACCTGTTAATTTTTAAGATTTTGACACATTCAGCTCAAATGTACAATCATGCGCTAAAAACGCATTTAAAGCAATAAAAAGGTGATTATGGCTGTCAAACCTAAACCAAACGTTGTGCACTCAAATCTTTTGCTGTATTTAGTTTATTTTGGCATCCGGGTGATGATTCTAGCATGAAATTGCTTGGGCACCTGTTAATTTTTAAGATTTTGACACATTCAGCTCAAATGTACACAATTGCTGATTATGGCTGTCAAATCTAAACCAAACGTTGTGCACTCAAATCTTTTGCTGTATTTAGTTTATTTTGGCATCCGGATGATGATTCTAGCATGAAATTGCTTGGGCACCTGTTAATTTTTAAGATTTTGACACATTCAGCTCAAATGTACAATCATGCGCTAAAAACGCATTTAAAGCAATAAAAAGGTGATTATGGCTGTCAAACCTAAACCAAACGTTGTGCACTCAAATCTTTTGCTGTATTTAGTTTATTTTGGCATCCGGATGATGATTCTAGCATGAAATTGCTTGGGCACCTGTTAATTTTTAAGATTTTGACACATTCAGCTCAAATGTACACAATTGCTGATTATGGCTGTCAAATCTAAACCAAACGTTGTGCACTCAAATCTTTTGCTGTATTTAGTTTATTTTGGCATCCGGATGATGATTCTAGCATGAAATTGCTTGGGCACCTGTTAATTTTTAAGATTTTGACACATTCAGCTCAAATGTACAATCATGCGCTAAAAACGCATTTAAAGCAATAAAAAGGTGATTATGGCTGTCAAACCTAAACCAAACGTTGTGCACTCAAATCTTTTGCTGTATTTAGTTTATTTTGGCATCCGGATGATGATTCTAGCATGAAATTGCTTGGGCACCTGTTAATTTTTAAGATTTTGACACATTCAGCTCAAATGTACACAATTGCTGATTATGGCTGTCAAATCTAAACCAAACGTTGTGCACTCAAATCTTTTGCTGTATTTAGTTTATTTTGGCATCCGGATGATGATTCTAGCATGAAATTGCTTGGGCACCTGTTAATTTTTAAGATTTTGACACATTCAGCTCAAATGTACAATCATGCGCTAAAAACGCATTTAAAGCAATAAAAAGGTGATTATGGCTGTCAAACCTAAACCAAACGTTGTGCACTCAAATCTTTTGCTGTATTTAGTTTATTTTGGCATCCGGATGATGATTCTAGCATGAAATTGCTTGGGCACCTGTTAATTTTTAAGATTTTGACACATTCAGCTCAAATGTACACAATTGCTGATTATGGCTGTCAAATCTAAACCAAACGTTGTGCACTCAAATCTTTTGCTGTATTTAGTTTATTTTGGCATCCGGATGATGATTCTAGCATGAAATTGCTTGGGCACCTGTTAATTTTTAAGATTTTGACACATTCAGCTCAAATGTACAATCATGCGCTAAAAACGCATTTAAAGCAATAAAAAGGTGATTATGGCTGTCAAAACCTAAACCAAACGTTGTGCACTCAAATCTTTTGCTGTATTTAGTTTATTTTGGCATCCGGATGATGATTCTAGCATGAAATTGCTTGGGCACCTGTTAATTTTTAAGATTTTGACACATTCAGCTCAAATGTACACAATTGCTGATTATGGCTGTCAAATCTAAACCAAACGTTGTGCACTCAAGTCTTTTGCTGTATTTAGTTTATTTTGGCATCCGGATGATGATTCTAGCATGAAATTGCTTGGGCACCTGTTAATTTTTAAGATTTTGACACATTCAGCTCAAATGTACAATCATGCGCTAAAAACGCATTTAAAGCAATAAAAAGGTGATTATGGCTGTCAAACCTAAACCAAACGTTGTGCACTCCAATCTTTTGCTGTATTTAGTTTATTTTGGCATCCGGATGATGATTCTAGCATGAAATTGCTTGGGCACCTGTTAATTTTTAAGATTTTGACACATTCAGCTCAAATGTACACAATTGCTGATTATGGCTGTCAAATCTAAACCAAACGTTGTGCACTCAAATCTTTTGCTGTATTTAGTTTATTTTGGCATCCGGATGATGATTCTAGCATGAAATTGCTTGGGCACCTGTTAATTTTTAAGATTTTGACACATTCAGCTCAAATGTACAATCATGCGCTAAAAACGCATTTAAAGCAATAAAAAGGTGATTATGGCTGTCAAACCTAAACCAAACGTTGTGCACTCAAATCTTTTGCTGTATTTAGTTTATTTTGGCATCCGGATGATGATTCTAGCATGAAATTGCTTGGGCACCTGTTAATTTTTAAGATTTTGACACATTCAGCTCAAATGTACACAATTGCTGATTATGGCTGTCAAATCTAAACCAAACGTTGTGCACTCAAGTCTTTTGCTGTATTTAGTTTATTTTGGCATCCGGATGATGATTCTAGCATGAAATTGCTTGGGCACCTGTTAATTTTTAAGATTTTGACACATTCAGCTCAAATGTACAATCATGCGCTAAAAACGCATTTAAAGCAATAAAAAGGTGATTATGGCTGTCAAACCTAAACCAAACGTTGTGCACTCAAATCTTTTGCTGTATTTAGTTTATTTTAGCATCCGGATGATGATTCTAGCATGAAATTGCTTGGGCACCTGTTAATTTTTAAGATTTTGACACATTCAGCTCAAATGTACACAATTGCTGATTATGGCTGTCAAATCTAAACCAAACGTTGTGCACTCAAATCTTTTGCTGTATTTAGTTTATTTTGGCATCCGGATGATGATTCTAGCATGAAATTGCTTGGGCACCTGTTAATTTTTAAGATTTTGACACATTCAGCTCAAATGTACACAATTGCTGATTATGGCTGTCAAATCTAAACCAAACGTTGTGCACTCAAATCTTTTGCTGTATTTAGTTTATTTTGGCATCCGGATGATGATTCTAGCATGAAATTGCTTGGGCACCTGTTAATTTTTAAGATTTTGACACATTCAGCTCAAATGTACACAATTGCTGATTATGGCTGTCAAATCTAAACCAAACGTTGTGCACTCAAATCTTTTGCTGTATTTAGTTTATTTTGGCATCCGGATGATGATTCTAGCATGAAATTGCTTGGGCACCTGTTAATTTTTAAGATTTTGACACATTCAGCTCAAATGTACAATCATGCGCTAAAAACGCATTTAAAGCAATAAAAAGGTGATTATGGCTGTCAAAACCTAAACCAAACGTTGTGCACTCAAATCTTTTGCTGTATTTAGTTTATTTTGGCATCCGGATGATGATTCTAGCATGAAATTGCTTGGGCACCTGTTAATTTTTAAGATTTTGACACATTCAGCTCAAATGTACACAATTGCTGATTATGGCTGTCAAATCTAAACCAAACGTTGTGCACTCAAGTCTTTTGCTGTATTTAGTTTATTTTGGCATCCGGATGATGATTCTAGCATGAAATTGCTTGGGCACCTGTTAATTTTTAAGATTTTGACACATTCAGCTCAAATGTACAATCATGCGCTAAAAACGCATTTAAAGCAATAAAAAGGTGATTATGGCTGTCAAACCTAAACCAAACGTTGTGCACTCCAATCTTTTGCTGTATTTAGTTTATTTTGGCATCCGGATGATGATTCTAGCATGAAATTGCTTGGGCACCTGTTAATTTTTAAGATTTTGACACATTCAGCTCAAATGTACACAATTGCTGATTATGGCTGTCAAATCTAAACCAAACGTTGTGCACTCAAATCTTTTGCTGTATTTAGTTTATTTTGGCATCCGGATGATGATTCTAGCATGAAATTGCTTGGGCACCTGTTAATTTTTAAGATTTTGACACATTCAGCTCAAATGTACAATCATGCGCTAAAAACGCATTTAAAGCAATAAAAAGGTGATTATGGCTGTCAAACCTAAACCAAACGTTGTGCACTCAAATCTTTTGCTGTATTTAGTTTATTTTGGCATCCGGATGATGATTCTAGCATGAAATTGCTTGGGCACCTGTTAATTTTTAAGATTTTGACACATTCAGCTCAAATGTACACAATTGCTGATTATGGCTGTCAAATCTAAACCAAACGTTGTGCACTCAAATCTTTTGCTGTATTTAGTTTATTTTGGCATCCGGATGATGATTCTAGCATGAAATTGCTTGGGCACCTGTTAATTTTTAAGATTTTGACACATTCAGCTCAAATGTACAATCATGCGCTAAAAACGCATTTAAAGCAATAAAAAGGTGATTATGGCTGTCAAACCTAAACCAAACGTTGTGCACTCAAATCTTTTGCTGTATTTAGTTTATTTTGGCATCCGGATGATGATTCTAGCATGAAATTGCTTGGGCACCTGTTAATTTTTAAGATTTTGACACATTCAGCTCAAATGTACACAATTGCTGATTATGGCTGTCAAATCTAAACCAAACGTTGTGCACTCAAATCTTTTGCTGTATTTAGTTTATTTTGGCATCCGGATGATGATTCTAGCATGAAATTGCTTGGGCACCTGTTAATTTTTAAGATTTTGACACATTCAGCTCAAATGTACAATCATGCGCTAAAAACGCATTTAAAGCAATAAAAAGGTGATTATGGCTGTCAAACCTAAACCAAACGTTGTGCACTCAAATCTTTTGCTGTATTTAGTTTATTTTGGCATCCGGATGATGATTCTAGCATGAAATTGCTTGGGCACCTGTTAATTTTTAAGATTTTGACACATTCAGCTCAAATGTACACAATTGCTGATTATGGCTGTCAAACCTAAACCAAACGTTGTGCACTCAAATCTTTTGCTGTATTTAGTTTATTTTGGCATCCGGATGATGATTCTAGCATGAAATTGCTTGGGCACCTGTTAATTTTTAAGATTTTGACACATTCAGCTCAAATGTACACAATTGCTGATTATGGCTGTCAAATCTAAACCAAACGTTGTGCACTCAAATCTTTTGCTGTATTTAGTTTATTTTGGCATCCGGATGATGATTCTAGCATGAAATTGCTTGGGCACCTGTTAATTTTTAAGATTTTGACACATTCAGCTCAAATGTACAATCATGCGCTAAAAACGCATTTAAAGCAATAAAAAGGTGATTATGGCTGTCAAACCTAAACCAAACGTTGTGCACTCAAATCTTTTGCTGTATTTAGTTTATTTTGGCATCCGGATGATGATTCTAGCATGAAATTGCTTGGGCACCTGTTAATTTTTAAGATTTTGACACATTCAGCTCAAATGTACACAATTGCTGATTATGGCTGTCAAATCTAAACCAAACGTTGTGCACTCAAATCTTTTGCTGTATTTAGTTTATTTTGGCATCCGGATGATGATTCTAGCATGAAATTGCTTGGGCACCTGTTAATTTTTAAGATTTTGACACATTCAGCTCAAATGTACAATCATGCGCTAAAAACGCATTTAAAGCAATAAAAAGGTGATTATGGCTGTCAAACCTAAACCAAACGTTGTGCACTCAAATCTTTTGCTGTATTTAGTTTATTTTGGCATCCGGATGATGATTCTAGCATGAAATTGCTTGGGCACCTGTTAATTTTTAAGATTTTGACACATTCAGCTCAAATGTACACAATTGCTGATTATGGCTGTCAAACCTAAACCAAACGTTGTGCACTCAAATCTTTTGCTGTATTTAGTTTATTTTGGCATCCGGATGATGATTCTAGCATGAAATTGCTTGGGCACCTGTTAATTTTTAAGATTTTGACACATTCAGCTCAAATGTACACAATTGCTGATTATGGCTGTCAAATCTAAACCAAACGTTGTGCACTCAAATCTTTTGCTGTATTTAGTTTATTTTGGCATCCGGATGATGATTCTAGCATGGAATTGCTTGGGCACCTGTTAATTTTTAAGATTTTGACACATTCAGCTCAAATGTACAATCATGCGCTAAAAACGCATTTAAAGCAATAAAAAGGTGATTATGGCTGTCAAACCTAAACCAAACGTTGTGCACTCAAATCTTTTGCTGTATTTAGTTTATTTTGGCATCCGGATGATGATTCTAGCATGAAATTGCTTGGGCACCTGTTAATTTTTAAGATTTTGACACATTCAGCTCAAATGTACACAATTGCTGATTATGGCTGTCAAATCTAAACCAAACGTTGTGCACTCAAATCTTTTGCTGTATTTAGTTTATTTTGGCATCCGGATGATGATTCTAGCATGAAATTGCTTGGGCACCTGTTAATTTTTAAGATTTTGACACATTCAGCTCAAATGTACAATCATGCGCTAAAAACGCATTTAAAGCAATAAAAAGGTGATTATGGCTGTCAAACCTAAACCAAACGTTGTGCACTCAAATCTTTTGCTGTATTTAGTTTATTTTGGCATCCGGGTGATGATTCTAGCATGAAATTGCTTGGGCACCTGTTAATTTTTAAGATTTTGACACATTCAGCTCAAATGTACACAATTGCTGATTATGGCTGTCAAATCTAAACCAAACGTTGTGCACTCAAATCTTTTGCTGTATTTAGTTTATTTTGGCATCCGGATGATGATTCTAGCATGAAATTGCTTGGGCACCTGTTAATTTTTAAGATTTTGACACATTCAGCTCAAATGTACAATCATGCGCTAAAAACGCATTTAAAGCAATAAAAAGGTGATTATGGCTGTCAAACCTAAACCAAACGTTGTGCACTCAAATCTTTTGCTGTATTTAGTTTATTTTGGCATCCGGATGATGATTCTAGCATGAAATTGCTTGGGCACCTGTTAATTTTTAAGATTTTGACACATTCAGCTCAAATGTACAATCATGCGCTAAAAACGCATTTAAAGCAATAAAAAGGTGATTATGGCTGTCAAACCTAAACCAAACGTTGTGCACTCAAATCTTTTGCTGTATTTAGTTTATTTTGGCATCCGGATGATGATTCTAGCATGAAATTGCTTGGGCACCTGTTAATTTTTAAGATTTTGACACATTCAGCTCAAATGTACAATCATGCGCTAAAAACGCATTTAAAGCAATAAAAAGGTGATTATGGCTGTCAAACCTAAACCAAACGTTGTGCACTCAAATCTTTTGCTGTATTTAGTTTATTTTGGCATCCGGATGATGATTCTAGCATGAAATTGCTTGGGCACCTGTTAATTTTTAAGATTTTGACACATTCAGCTCAAATGTACACAATTGCTGATTATGGCTGTCAAATCTAAACCAAACGTTGTGCACTCAAATCTTTTGCTGTATTTAGTTTATTTTGGCATCCGGATGATGATTCTAGCATGAAATTGCTTGGGCACCTGTTAATTTTTAAGATTTTGACACATTCAGCTCAAATGTACAATCATGCGCTAAAAACGCATTTAAAGCAATAAAAAGGTGATTATGGCTGTCAAACCTAAACCAAACGTTGTGCACTCAAATCTTTTGCTGTATTTAGTTTATTTTGGCATCCGGATGATGATTCTAGCATGAAATTGCTTGGGCACCTGTTAATTTTTAAGATTTTGACACATTCAGCTCAAATGTACACAATTGCTGATTATGGCTGTCAAATCTAAACCAAACGTTGTGCACTCAAATCTTTTGCTGTATTTAGTTTATTTTGGCATCCGGATGATGATTCTAGCATGAAATTGCTTGGGCACCTGTTAATTTTTAAGATTTTGACACATTCAGCTCAAATGTACAATCATGCGCTAAAAACGCATTTAAAGCAATAAAAAGGTGATTATGGCTGTCAAAACCTAAACCAAACGTTGTGCACTCAAATCTTTTGCTGTATTTAGTTTATTTTGGCATCCGGATGATGATTCTAGCATGAAATTGCTTGGGCACCTGTTAATTTTTAAGATTTTGACACATTCAGCTCAAATGTACACAATTGCTGATTATGGCTGTCAAATCTAAACCAAACGTTGTGCACTCAAGTCTTTTGCTGTATTTAGTTTATTTTGGCATCCGGATGATGATTCTAGCATGAAATTGCTTGGGCACCTGTTAATTTTTAAGATTTTGACACATTCAGCTCAAATGTACAATCATGCGCTAAAAACGCATTTAAAGCAATAAAAAGGTGATTATGGCTGTCAAACCTAAACCAAACGTTGTGCACTCCAATCTTTTGCTGTATTTAGTTTATTTTGGCATCCGGATGATGATTCTAGCATGAAATTGCTTGGGCACCTGTTAATTTTTAAGATTTTGACACATTCAGCTCAAATGTACACAATTGCTGATTATGGCTGTCAAATCTAAACCAAACGTTGTGCACTCAAATCTTTTGCTGTATTTAGTTTATTTTGGCATCCGGATGATGATTCTAGCATGAAATTGCTTGGGCACCTGTTAATTTTTAAGATTTTGACACATTCAGCTCAAATGTACAATCATGCGCTAAAAACGCATTTAAAGCAATAAAAAGGTGATTATGGCTGTCAAACCTAAACCAAACGTTGTGCACTCAAATCTTTTGCTGTATTTAGTTTATTTTGGCATCCGGATGATGATTCTAGCATGAAATTGCTTGGGCACCTGTTAATTTTTAAGATTTTGACACATTCAGCTCAAATGTACACAATTGCTGATTATGGCTGTCAAATCTAAACCAAACGTTGTGCACTCAAGTCTTTTGCTGTATTTAGTTTATTTTGGCATCCGGATGATGATTCTAGCATGAAATTGCTTGGGCACCTGTTAATTTTTAAGATTTTGACACATTCAGCTCAAATGTACAATCATGCGCTAAAAACGCATTTAAAGCAATAAAAAGGTGATTATGGCTGTCAAACCTAAACCAAACGTTGTGCACTCAAATCTTTTGCTGTATTTAGTTTATTTTGGCATCCGGATGATGATTCTAGCATGAAATTGCTTGGGCACCTGTTAATTTTTAAGATTTTGACACATTCAGCTCAAATGTACACAATTGCTGATTATGGCTGTCAAATCTAAACCAAACGTTGTGCACTCAAATCTTTTGCTGTATTTAGTTTATTTTGGCATCCGGATGATGATTCTAGCATGAAATTGCTTGGGCACCTGTTAATTTTTAAGATTTTGACACATTCAGCTCAAATGTACACAATTGCTGATTATGGCTGTCAAATCTAAACCAAACGTTGTGCACTCAAATCTTTTGCTGTATTTAGTTTATTTTGGCATCCGGATGATGATTCTAGCATGAAATTGCTTGGGCACCTGTTAATTTTTAAGATTTTGACACATTCAGCTCAAATGTACAATCATGCGCTAAAAACGCATTTAAAGCAATAAAAAGGTGATTATGGCTGTCAAACCTAAACCAAACGTTGTGCACTCAAATCTTTTGCTGTATTTAGTTTATTTTGGCATCCGGATGATGATTCTAGCATGAAATTGCTTGGGCACCTGTTAATTTTTAAGATTTTGACACATTCAGCTCAAATGTACACAATTGCTGATTATGGCTGTCAAATCTAAACCAAACGTTGTGCACTCAAATCTTTTGCTGTATTTAGTTTATTTTGGCATCCGGATGATGATTCTAGCATGAAATTGCTTGGGCACCTGTTAATTTTTAAGATTTTGACACATTCAGCTCAAATGTACAATCATGCGCTAAAAACGCATTTAAAGCAATAAAAAGGTGATTATGGCTGTCAAACCTAAACCAAACGTTGTGCACTCAAATCTTTTGCTGTATTTAGTTTATTTTGGCATCCGGATGATGATTCTAGCATGAAATTGCTTGGGCACCTGTTAATTTTTAAGATTTTGACACATTCAGCTCAAATGTACACAATTGCTGATTATGGCTGTCAAACCTAAACCAAACGTTGTGCACTCAAATCTTTTGCTGTATTTAGTTTATTTTGGCATCCGGATGATGATTCTAGCATGAAATTGCTTGGGCACCTGTTAATTTTTAAGATTTTGACACATTCAGCTCAAATGTACACAATTGCTGATTATGGCTGTCAAATCTAAACCAAACGTTGTGCACTCAAATCTTTTGCTGTATTTAGTTTATTTTGGCATCCGGATGATGATTCTAGCATGGAATTGCTTGGGCACCTGTTAATTTTTAAGATTTTGACACATTCAGCTCAAATGTACAATCATGCGCTAAAAACGCATTTAAAGCAATAAAAAGGTGATTATGGCTGTCAAACCTAAACCAAACGTTGTGCACTCAAATCTTTTGCTGTATTTAGTTTATTTTGGCATCCGGATGATGATTCTAGCATGAAATTGCTTGGGCACCTGTTAATTTTTAAGATTTTGACACATTCAGCTCAAATGTACACAATTGCTGATTATGGCTGTCAAATCTAAACCAAACGTTGTGCACTCAAATCTTTTGCTGTATTTAGTTTATTTTGGCATCCGGATGATGATTCTAGCATGAAATTGCTTGGGCACCTGTTAATTTTTAAGATTTTGACACATTCAGCTCAAATGTACAATCATGCGCTAAAAACGCATTTAAAGCAATAAAAAGGTGATTATGGCTGTCAAACCTAAACCAAACGTTGTGCACTCAAATCTTTTGCTGTATTTAGTTTATTTTGGCATCCGGGTGATGATTCTAGCATGAAATTGCTTGGGCACCTGTTAATTTTTAAGATTTTGACACATTCAGCTCAAATGTACACAATTGCTGATTATGGCTGTCAAATCTAAACCAAACGTTGTGCACTCAAATCTTTTGCTGTATTTAGTTTATTTTGGCATCCGGATGATGATTCTAGCATGAAATTGCTTGGGCACCTGTTAATTTTTAAGATTTTGACACATTCAGCTCAAATGTACAATCATGCGCTAAAAACGCATTTAAAGCAATAAAAAGGTGATTATGGCTGTCAAACCTAAACCAAACGTTGTGCACTCAAATCTTTTGCTGTATTTAGTTTATTTTGGCATCCGGATGATGATTCTAGCATGAAATTGCTTGGGCACCTGTTAATTTTTAAGATTTTGACACATTCAGCTCAAATGTACACAATTGCTGATTATGGCTGTCAAATCTAAACCAAACGTTGTGCACTCAAATCTTTTGCTGTATTTAGTTTATTTTGGCATCCGGATGATGATTCTAGCATGAAATTGCTTGGGCACCTGTTAATTTTTAAGATTTTGACACATTCAGCTCAAATGTACAATCATGCGCTAAAAACGCATTTAAAGCAATAAAAAGGTGATTATGGCTGTCAAACCTAAACCAAACGTTGTGCACTCAAATCTTTTGCTGTATTTAGTTTATTTTGGCATCCGGATGATGATTCTAGCATGAAATTGCTTGGGCACCTGTTAATTTTTAAGATTTTGACACATTCAGCTCAAATGTACACAATTGCTGATTATGGCTGTCAAATCTAAACCAAACGTTGTGCACTCAAATCTTTTGCTGTATTTAGTTTATTTTGGCATCCGGATGATGATTCTAGCATGAAATTGCTTGGGCACCTGTTAATTTTTAAGATTTTGACACATTCAGCTCAAATGTACAATCATGCGCTAAAAACGCATTTAAAGCAATAAAAAGGTGATTATGGCTGTCAAACCTAAACCAAACGTTGTGCACTCAAATCTTTTGCTGTATTTAGTTTATTTTGGCATCCGGATGATGATTCTAGCATGAAATTGCTTGGGCACCTGTTAATTTTTAAGATTTTGACACATTCAGCTCAAATGTACACAATTGCTGATTATGGCTGTCAAATCTAAACCAAACGTTGTGCACTCAAATCTTTTGCTGTATTTAGTTTATTTTGGCATCCGGATGATGATTCTAGCATGAAATTGCTTGGGCACCTGTTAATTTTTAAGATTTTGACACATTCAGCTCAAATGTACAATCATGCGCTAAAAACGCATTTAAAGCAATAAAAAGGTGATTATGGCTGTCAAACCTAAACCAAACGTTGTGCACTCAAATCTTTTGCTGTATTTAGTTTATTTTGGCATCCGGATGATGATTCTAGCATGAAATTGCTTGGGCACCTGTTAATTTTTAAGATTTTGACACATTCAGCTCAAATGTACACAATTGCTGATTATGGCTGTCAAATCTAAACCAAACGTTGTGCACTCAAGTCTTTTGCTGTATTTAGTTTATTTTGGCATCCGGATGATGATTCTAGCATGAAATTGCTTGGGCACCTGTTAATTTTTAAGATTTTGACACATTCAGCTCAAATGTACAATCATGCGCTAAAAACGCATTTAAAGCAATAAAAAGGTGATTATGGCTGTCAAACCTAAACCAAACGTTGTGCACTCCAATCTTTTGCTGTATTTAGTTTATTTTGGCATCCGGATGATGATTCTAGCATGAAATTGCTTGGGCACCTGTTAATTTTTAAGATTTTGACACATTCAGCTCAAATGTACACAATTGCTGATTATGGCTGTCAAATCTAAACCAAACGTTGTGCACTCAAATCTTTTGCTGTATTTAGTTTATTTTGGCATCCGGATGATGATTCTAGCATGAAATTGCTTGGGCACCTGTTAATTTTTAAGATTTTGACACATTCAGCTCAAATGTACAATCATGCGCTAAAAACGCATTTAAAGCAATAAAAAGGTGATTATGGCTGTCAAACCTAAACCAAACGTTGTGCACTCAAATCTTTTGCTGTATTTAGTTTATTTTGGCATCCGGATGATGATTCTAGCATGAAATTGCTTGGGCACCTGTTAATTTTTAAGATTTTGACACATTCAGCTCAAATGTACACAATTGCTGATTATGGCTGTCAAATCTAAACCAAACGTTGTGCACTCAAGTCTTTTGCTGTATTTAGTTTATTTTGGCATCCGGATGATGATTCTAGCATGAAATTGCTTGGGCACCTGTTAATTTTTAAGATTTTGACACATTCAGCTCAAATGTACAATCATGCGCTAAAAACGCATTTAAAGCAATAAAAAGGTGATTATGGCTGTCAAACCTAAACCAAACGTTGTGCACTCAAATCTTTTGCTGTATTTAGTTTATTTTAGCATCCGGATGATGATTCTAGCATGAAATTGCTTGGGCACCTGTTAATTTTTAAGATTTTGACACATTCAGCTCAAATGTACACAATTGCTGATTATGGCTGTCAAATCTAAACCAAACGTTGTGCACTCAAATCTTTTGCTGTATTTAGTTTATTTTGGCATCCGGATGATGATTCTAGCATGAAATTGCTTGGGCACCTGTTAATTTTTAAGATTTTGACACATTCAGCTCAAATGTACACAATTGCTGATTATGGCTGTCAAATCTAAACCAAACGTTGTGCACTCAAATCTTTTGCTGTATTTAGTTTATTTTGGCATCCGGATGATGATTCTAGCATGAAATTGCTTGGGCACCTGTTAATTTTTAAGATTTTGACACATTCAGCTCAAATGTACACAATTGCTGATTATGGCTGTCAAATCTAAACCAAACGTTGTGCACTCAAATCTTTTGCTGTATTTAGTTTATTTTGGCATCCGGATGATGATTCTAGCATGAAATTGCTTGGGCACCTGTTAATTTTTAAGATTTTGACACATTCAGCTCAAATGTACAATCATGCGCTAAAAACGCATTTAAAGCAATAAAAAGGTGATTATGGCTGTCAAAACCTAAACCAAACGTTGTGCACTCAAATCTTTTGCTGTATTTAGTTTATTTTGGCATCCGGATGATGATTCTAGCATGAAATTGCTTGGGCACCTGTTAATTTTTAAGATTTTGACACATTCAGCTCAAATGTACACAATTGCTGATTATGGCTGTCAAATCTAAACCAAACGTTGTGCACTCAAGTCTTTTGCTGTATTTAGTTTATTTTGGCATCCGGATGATGATTCTAGCATGAAATTGCTTGGGCACCTGTTAATTTTTAAGATTTTGACACATTCAGCTCAAATGTACAATCATGCGCTAAAAACGCATTTAAAGCAATAAAAAGGTGATTATGGCTGTCAAACCTAAACCAAACGTTGTGCACTCCAATCTTTTGCTGTATTTAGTTTATTTTGGCATCCGGATGATGATTCTAGCATGAAATTGCTTGGGCACCTGTTAATTTTTAAGATTTTGACACATTCAGCTCAAATGTACACAATTGCTGATTATGGCTGTCAAATCTAAACCAAACGTTGTGCACTCAAATCTTTTGCTGTATTTAGTTTATTTTGGCATCCGGATGATGATTCTAGCATGAAATTGCTTGGGCACCTGTTAATTTTTAAGATTTTGACACATTCAGCTCAAATGTACAATCATGCGCTAAAAACGCATTTAAAGCAATAAAAAGGTGATTATGGCTGTCAAACCTAAACCAAACGTTGTGCACTCAAATCTTTTGCTGTATTTAGTTTATTTTGGCATCCGGATGATGATTCTAGCATGAAATTGCTTGGGCACCTGTTAATTTTTAAGATTTTGACACATTCAGCTCAAATGTACACAATTGCTGATTATGGCTGTCAAATCTAAACCAAACGTTGTGCACTCAAATCTTTTGCTGTATTTAGTTTATTTTGGCATCCGGATGATGATTCTAGCATGAAATTGCTTGGGCACCTGTTAATTTTTAAGATTTTGACACATTCAGCTCAAATGTACAATCATGCGCTAAAAACGCATTTAAAGCAATAAAAAGGTGATTATGGCTGTCAAACCTAAACCAAACGTTGTGCACTCAAATCTTTTGCTGTATTTAGTTTATTTTGGCATCCGGATGATGATTCTAGCATGAAATTGCTTGGGCACCTGTTAATTTTTAAGATTTTGACACATTCAGCTCAAATGTACACAATTGCTGATTATGGCTGTCAAATCTAAACCAAACGTTGTGCACTCAAATCTTTTGCTGTATTTAGTTTATTTTGGCATCCGGATGATGATTCTAGCATGAAATTGCTTGGGCACCTGTTAATTTTTAAGATTTTGACACATTCAGCTCAAATGTACAATCATGCGCTAAAAACGCATTTAAAGCAATAAAAAGGTGATTATGGCTGTCAAACCTAAACCAAACGTTGTGCACTCAAATCTTTTGCTGTATTTAGTTTATTTTGGCATCCTTTGCTGTATTTAGTTTATTTTGGCATCCGGATGATGATTCTAGCATGAAATTGCTTGGGCACCTGTTAATTTTTAAGATTTTGACACATTCAGCTCAAATGTACACAATTGCTGATTATGGCTGTCAAATCTAAACCAAACGTTGTGCACTCAAATCTTTTGCTGTATTTAGTTTATTTTGGCATCCGGATGATGATTCTAGCATGAAATTGCTTGGGCACCTGTTAATTTTTAAGATTTTGACACATTCAGCTCAAATGTACAATCATGCGCTAAAAACGCATTTAAAGCAATAAAAAGGTGATTATGGCTGTCAAACCTAAACCAAACGTTGTGCACTCAAATCTTTTGCTGTATTTAGTTTATTTTGGCATCCGGATGATGATTCTAGCATGAAATTGCTTGGGCACCTGTTAATTTTTAAGATTTTGACACATTCAGCTCAAATGTACACAATTGCTGATTATGGCTGTCAAATCTAAACCAAACGTTGTGCACTCAAATCTTTTGCTGTATTTAGTTTATTTTGGCATCCGGATGATGATTCTAGCATGAAATTGCTTGGGCACCTGTTAATTTTTAAGATTTTGACACATTCAGCTCAAATGTACAATCATGCGCTAAAAACGCATTTAAAGCAATAAAAAGGTGATTATGGCTGTCAAACCTAAACCAAACGTTGTGCACTCAAATCTTTTGCTGTATTTAGTTTATTTTGGCATCCGGATGATGATTCTAGCATGAAATTGCTTGGGCACCTGTTAATTTTTAAGATTTTGACACATTCAGCTCAAATGTACACAATTGCTGATTATGGCTGTCAAATCTAAACCAAACGTTGTGCACTCAAATCTTTTGCTGTATTTAGTTTATTTTGGCATCCGGATGATGATTCTAGCATGAAATTGCTTGGGCACCTGTTAATTTTTAAGATTTTGACACATTCAGCTCAAATGTACAATCATGCGCTACAAACGCATTTAAAGCAATAAAAAGGTGATTATGGCTGTCAAACCAAAACCAAACGTTGTGCACTCAAATCTTTTGCTGTATTTAGTTTATTTTGGCATCCGGATGATGATTCTAGCATGAAATTGCTTGGGCACCTGTTAATTTTTAAGATTTTGACACATTCAGCTCAAATGTACACAATTGCTGATTATGGCTGTCAAATCTAAACCAAACGTTGTGCACTCAAATCTTTTGCTGTATTTAGTTTATTTTGGCATCCGGATGATGATTCTAGCATGAAATTGCTTGGGCACCTGTTAATTTTTAAGATTTTGACACATTCAGCTCAAATGTACAATCATGCGCTAAAAACGCATTTAAAGCAATAAAAAGGTGATTATGGCTGTCAAACCTAAACCAAACGTTGTGCTCTCAAATCTTTTGCTGTATTTAGTTTATTTTGGCATCCGGATGATGATTCTAGCATGAAATTGCTTGGGCACCTGTTAATTTTTAAGATTTTGACACATTCAGCTCAAATGTACACAATTGCTGATTATGGCTGTCAAATCTAAACCAAACGTTGTGCACTCAAATCTTTTGCTGTATTTAGTTTATTTTGGCATCCGGATGATGATTCTAGCATGAAATTGCTTGGGCACCTGTTAATTTTTAAGATTTTGACACATTCAGCTCAAATGTACACAATTGCTGATTATGGCTGTCAAATCTAAACCAAACGTTGTGCACTCAAATCTTTTGCTGTATTTAGTTTATTTTGGCATCCGGATGATGATTCTAGCATGAAATTGCTTGGGCACCTGTTAATTTTTAAGATTTTGACACATTCAGCTCAAATGTACAATCATGCGCTAAAAACGCATTTAAAGCAATAAAAAGGTGATTATGGCTGTCAAAACTAAACCAAACGTTGTGCACTCAAATCTTTTGCTGTATTTAGTTTATTTTGGCATCCGGATGATGATTCTAGCATGAAATTGCTTGGGCACCTGTTAATTTTTAAGATTTTGACACATTCAGCTCAAATGTACACAATTGCTGATTATGGCTGTCAAATCTAAACCAAACGTTGTGCACTCAAATCTTTTGCTGTATTTAGTTTATTTTGGCATCCGGATGATGATTCTAGCATGAAATTGCTTGGGCACCTGTTAATTTTTAAGATTTTGACACATTCAGCTCAAATGTACAATCATGCGCTACAAACGCATTTAAAGCAATAAAAAGGTGATTATGGCTGTCAAACCAAAACCAAACGTTGTGCACTCAAATCTTTTGCTGTATTTAGTTTATTTTGGCATCCGGATGATGATTCTAGCATGAAATTGCTTGGGCACCTGTTAATTTTTAAGATTTTGACACATTCAGCTCAAATGTACACAATTGCTGATTATGGCTGTCAAATCTAAACCAAACGTTGTGCACTCAAATCTTTTGCTGTATTTAGTTTATTTTGGCATCCGGATGATGATTCTAGCATGAAATTGCTTGGGCACCTGTTAATTTTTAAGATTTTGACACATTCAGCTCAAATGTACAATCATGCGCTAAAAACGCATTTAAAGCAATAAAAAGATGATTATGGCTGTCAAACCTAAACCAAACGTTGTGCACTCAAATCTTTTGCTGTATTTAGTTTATTTTGGCATCCGGATGATGATTCTAGCATGAAATTGCTTGGGCACCTGTTAATTTTTAAGATTTTGACACATTCAGCTCAAATGTACAATCATGCGCTAAAAACGCATTTAAAGCAATAAAAAGGTGATTATGGCTGTCAAACCTAAACCAAACGTTGTGCACTCAAATCTTTTGCTGTATTTAGTTTATTTTGGCATCCGGATGATGATTCTAGCATGAAATTGCTTGGGCACCTGTTAATTTTTAAGATTTTGACACATTCAGCTCAAATGTACACAATTGCTGATTATGGCTGTCAAATCTAAACCAAACGTTGTGCACTCAAATCTTTTGCTGTATTTAGTTTATTTTGGCATCCGGATGATGATTCTAGCATGAAATTGCTTGGGCACCTGTTAATTTTTAAGATTTTGACACATTCAGCTCAAATGTACAATCATGCGCTACAAACGCATTTAAAGCAATAAAAAGGTGATTATGGCTGTCAAACCAAAACCAAACGTTGTGCACTCAAATCTTTTGCTGTATTTAGTTTATTTTGGCATCCGGATGATGATTCTAGCATGAAATTGCTTGGGCACCTGTTAATTTTTAAGATTTTGACACATTCAGCTCAAATGTACACAATTGCTGATTATGGCTGTCAAATCTAAACCAAACGTTGTGCACTCAAATCTTTTGCTGTATTTAGTTTATTTTGGCATCCGGATGATGATTCTAGCATGAAATTGCTTGGGCACCTGTTAATTTTTAAGATTTTGACACATTCAGCTCAAATGTACAATCATGCGCTAAAAACGCATTTAAAGCAATAAAAAGGTGATTATGGCTGTCAAACCTAAACCAAACGTTGTGCTCTCAAATCTTTTGCTGTATTTAGTTTATTTTGGCATCCGGATGATGATTCTAGCATGAAATTGCTTGGGCACCTGTTAATTTTTAAGATTTTGACACATTCAGCTCAAATGTACACAATTGCTGATTATGGCTGTCAAATCTAAACCAAACGTTGTGCACTCAAATCTTTTGCTGTATTTAGTTTATTTTGGCATCCGGATGATGATTCTAGCATGAAATTGCTTGGGCACCTGTTAATTTTTAAGATTTTGACACATTCAGCTCAAATGTACACAATTGCTGATTATGGCTGTCAAATCTAAACCAAACGTTGTGCACTCAAATCTTTTGCTGTATTTAGTTTATTTTGGCATCCGGATGATGATTCTAGCATGAAATTGCTTGGGCACCTGTTAATTTTTAAGATTTTGACACATTCAGCTCAAATGTACAATCATGCGCTAAAAACGCATTTAAAGCAATAAAAAGGTGATTATGGCTGTCAAAACTAAACCAAACGTTGTGCACTCAAATCTTTTGCTGTATTTAGTTTATTTTGGCATCCGGATGATGATTCTAGCATGAAATTGCTTGGGCACCTGTTAATTTTTAAGATTTTGACACATTCAGCTCAAATGTACACAATTGCTGATTATGGCTGTCAAATCTAAACCAAACGTTGTGCACTCAAATCTTTTGCTGTATTTAGTTTATTTTGGCATCCGGATGATGATTCTAGCATGAAATTGCTTGGGCACCTGTTAATTTTTAAGATTTTGACACATTCAGCTCAAATGTACAATCATGCGCTACAAACGCATTTAAAGCAATAAAAAGGTGATTATGGCTGTCAAACCAAAACCAAACGTTGTGCACTCAAATCTTTTGCTGTATTTAGTTTATTTTGGCATCCGGATGATGATTCTAGCATGAAATTGCTTGGGCACCTGTTAATTTTTAAGATTTTGACACATTCAGCTCAAATGTACACAATTGCTGATTATGGCTGTCAAATCTAAACCAAACGTTGTGCACTCAAATCTTTTGCTGTATTTAGTTTATTTTGGCATCCGGATGATGATTCTAGCATGAAATTGCTTGGGCACCTGTTAATTTTTAAGATTTTGACACATTCAGCTCAAATGTACAATCATGCGCTAAAAACGCATTTAAAGCAATAAAAAGATGATTATGGCTGTCAAACCTAAACCAAACGTTGTGCACTCAAATCTTTTGCTGTATTTAGTTTATTTTGGCATCCGGATGATGATTCTAGCATGAAATTGCTTGGGCACCTGTTAATTTTTAAGATTTTGACACATTCAGCTCAAATGTACAATCATGCGCTAAAAACGCATTTAAAGCAATAAAAAGGTGATTATGGCTGTCAAACCTAAACCAAACGTTGTGCACTCAAATCTTTTGCTGTATTTAGTTTATTTTGGCATCCGGATGATGATTCTAGCATGAAATTGCTTGGGCACCTGTTAATTTTTAAGATTTTGACACATTCAGCTCAAATGTACACAATTGCTGATTATGGCTGTCAAATCTAAACCAAACGTTGTGCACTCAAATCTTTTGCTGTATTTAGTTTATTTTGGCATCCGGATGATGATTCTAGCATGAAATTGCTTGGGCACCTGTTAATTTTTAAGATTTTGACACATTCAGCTCAAATGTACAATCATGCGCTACAAACGCATTTAAAGCAATAAAAAGGTGATTATGGCTGTCAAACCAAAACCAAACGTTGTGCACTCAAATCTTTTGCTGTATTTAGTTTATTTTGGCATCCGGATGATGATTCTAGCATGAAATTGCTTGGGCACCTGTTAATTTTTAAGATTTTGACACATTCAGCTCAAATGTACACAATTGCTGATTATGGCTGTCAAATCTAAACCAAACGTTGTGCACTCAAATCTTTTGCTGTATTTAGTTTATTTTGGCATCCGGATGATGATTCTAGCATGAAATTGCTTGGGCACCTGTTAATTTTTAAGATTTTGACACATTCAGCTCAAATGTACAATCATGCGCTAAAAACGCATTTAAAGCAATAAAAAGGTGATTATGGCTGTCAAACCTAAACCAAACGTTGTGCTCTCAAATCTTTTGCTGTATTTAGTTTATTTTGGCATCCGGATGATGATTCTAGCATGAAATTGCTTGGGCACCTGTTAATTTTTAAGATTTTGACACATTCAGCTCAAATGTACACAATTGCTGATTATGGCTGTCAAATCTAAACCAAACGTTGTGCACTCAAATCTTTTGCTGTATTTAGTTTATTTTGGCATCCGGATGATGATTCTAGCATGAAATTGCTTGGGCACCTGTTAATTTTTAAGATTTTGACACATTCAGCTCAAATGTACACAATTGCTGATTATGGCTGTCAAATCTAAACCAAACGTTGTGCACTCAAATCTTTTGCTGTATTTAGTTTATTTTGGCATCCGGATGATGATTCTAGCATGAAATTGCTTGGGCACCTGTTAATTTTTAAGATTTTGACACATTCAGCTCAAATGTACAATCATGCGCTAAAAACGCATTTAAAGCAATAAAAAGGTGATTATGGCTGTCAAAACTAAACCAAACGTTGTGCACTCAAATCTTTTGCTGTATTTAGTTTATTTTGGCATCCGGATGATGATTCTAGCATGAAATTGCTTGGGCACCTGTTAATTTTTAAGATTTTGACACATTCAGCTCAAATGTACACAATTGCTGATTATGGCTGTCAAATCTAAACCAAACGTTGTGCACTCAAATCTTTTGCTGTATTTAGTTTATTTTGGCATCCGGATGATGATTCTAGCATGAAATTGCTTGGGCACCTGTTAATTTTTAAGATTTTGACACATTCAGCTCAAATGTACAATCATGCGCTACAAACGCATTTAAAGCAATAAAAAGGTGATTATGGCTGTCAAACCAAAACCAAACGTTGTGCACTCAAATCTTTTGCTGTATTTAGTTTATTTTGGCATCCGGATGATGATTCTAGCATGAAATTGCTTGGGCACCTGTTAATTTTTAAGATTTTGACACATTCAGCTCAAATGTACACAATTGCTGATTATGGCTGTCAAATCTAAACCAAACGTTGTGCACTCAAATCTTTTGCTGTATTTAGTTTATTTTGGCATCCGGATGATGATTCTAGCATGAAATTGCTTGGGCACCTGTTAATTTTTAAGATTTTGACACATTCAGCTCAAATGTACAATCATGCGCTAAAAACGCATTTAAAGCAATAAAAAGATGATTATGGCTGTCAAACCTAAACCAAACGTTGTGCACTCAAATCTTTTGCTGTATTTAGTTTATTTTGGCATCCGGATGATGATTCTAGCATGAAATTGCTTGGGTACCTGTTAATTTTTAAGATTTTGACACATTCAGCTCAAATGTACACAATTGCTGATTATGGCTGTCAAATCTAAACCAAACGTTGTGCACTCAAATCTTTTGCTGTATTTAGTTTATTTTGGCATCCGGATGATGATTCTAGCATGAAATTGCTTGGGCACCTGTTAATTTTTAAGATTTTGACACATTCAGCTCAAATGTACAATCATGCGCTAAAAACGCATTTAAAGCAATAAAAAGGTGATTATGGCTGTCAAACCTAAACCAAACGTTGTGCACTCAAATCTTTTGCTGTATTTAGTTTATTTTGGCATCCGGATGATGATTCTAGCATGAAATTGCTTGGGCACCTGTTAATTTTTAAGATTTTGACACATTCAGCTCAAATGTACACAATTGCTGATTATGGCTGTCAAATCTAAACCAAACGTTGTGCACTCAAATCTTTTGCTGTATTTAGTTTATTTTGGCATCCGGATGATGATTCTAGCATGAAATTGCTTGGGCACCTGTTAATTTTTAAGATTTTGACACATTCAGCTCAAATGTACAATCATGCGCTAAAAACGCATTTAAAGCAATAAAAAGGTGATTATGGCTGTCAAACCTAAACCAAACGTTGTGCACTCAAATCTTTTGCTGTATTTAGTTTATTTTGGCATCCGGATGATGATTCTAGCATGAAATTGCTTGGGCACCTGTTAATTTTTAAGATTTTGACACATTCAGCTCAAATGTACAATCATGCGCTACAAACGCATTTAAAGCAATAAAAAGGTGATTATGGCTGTCAAACCAAAACCAAACGTTGTGCACTCAAATCTTTTGCTGTATTTAGTTTATTTTGGCATCCGGATGATGATTCTAGCATGAAATTGCTTGGGCACCTGTTAATTTTTAAGATTTTGACACATTCAGCTCAAATGTACACAATTGCTGATTATGGCTGTCAAATCTAAACCAAACGTTGTGCACTCAAATCTTTTGCTGTATTTAGTTTATTTTGGCATCCGGATGATGATTCTAGCATGAAATTGCTTGGGCACCTGTTAATTTTTAAGATTTTGACACATTCAGCTCAAATGTACAATCATGCGCTAAAAACGCATTTAAAGCAATAAAAAGATGATTATGGCTGTCAAACCTAAACCAAACGTTGTGCACTCAAATCTTTTGCTGTATTTAGTTTATTTTGGCATCCGGATGATGATTCTAGCATGAAATTGCTTGGGCACCTGTTAATTTTTAAGATTTTGACACATTCAGCTCAAATGTACACAATTGCTGATTATGGCTGTCAAATCTAAACCAAACGTTGTGCACTCAAATCTTTTGCTGTATTTAGTTTATTTTGGCATCCGGATGATGATTCTAGCATGAAATTGCTTGGGCACCTGTTAATTTTTAAGATTTTGACACATTCAGCTCAAATGTACAATCATGCGCTAAAAACGCATTTAAAGCAATAAAAAGGTGATTATGGCTGTCAAACCTAAACCAAACGTTGTGCACTCAAATCTTTTGCTGTATTTAGTTTATTTTGGCATCCGGATGATGATTCTAGCATGAAATTGCTTGGGCACCTGTTAATTTTTAAGATTTTGACACATTCAGCTCAAATGTACACAATTGCTGATTATGGCTGTCAAATCTAAACCAAACGTTGTGCACTCAAATCTTTTGCTGTATTTAGTTTATTTTGGCATCCGGATGATGATTCTAGCATGAAATTGCTTGGGCACCTGTTAATTTTTAAGATTTTGACACATTCAGCTCAAATGTACAATCATGCGCTAAAAACGCATTTAAAGCAATAAAAAGGTGATTATGGCTGTCAAACCTAAACCAAACGTTGTGCACTCAAATCTTTTGCTGTATTTAGTTTATTTTGGCATCCGGATGATGATTCTAGCATGAAATTGCTTGGGCACCTGTTAATTTTTAAGATTTTGACACATTCAGCTCAAATGTACACAATTGCTGATTATGGCTGTCAAATCTAAACCAAACGTTGTGCACTCAAATCTTTTGCTGTATTTAGTTTATTTTGGCATCCGGATGATGATTCTAGCATGAAATTGCTTGGGCACCTGTTAATTTTTAAGATTTTGACACATTCAGCTCAAATGTACAATCATGCGCTACAAACGCATTTAAAGCAATAAAAAGGTGATTATGGCTGTCAAACCAAAACCAAACGTTGTGCACTCAAATCTTTTGCTGTATTTAGTTTATTTTGGCATCCGGATGATGATTCTAGCATGAAATTGCTTGGGCACCTGTTAATTTTTAAGATTTTGACACATTCAGCTCAAATGTACACAATTGCTGATTATGGCTGTCAAATCTAAACCAAACGTTGTGCACTCAAATCTTTTGCTGTATTTAGTTTATTTTGGCATCCGGATGATGATTCTAGCATGAAATTGCTTGGGCACCTGTTAATTTTTAAGATTTTGACACATTCAGCTCAAATGTACAATCATGCGCTAAAAACGCATTTAAAGCAATAAAAAGGTGATTATGGCTGTCAAACCTAAACCAAACGTTGTGCTCTCAAATCTTTTGCTGTATTTAGTTTATTTTGGCATCCGGATGATGATTCTAGCATGAAATTGCTTGGGCACCTGTTAATTTTTAAGATTTTGACACATTCAGCTCAAATGTACACAATTGCTGATTATGGCTGTCAAATCTAAACCAAACGTTGTGCACTCAAATCTTTTGCTGTATTTAGTTTATTTTGGCATCCGGATGATGATTCTAGCATGAAATTGCTTGGGCACCTGTTAATTTTTAAGATTTTGACACATTCAGCTCAAATGTACACAATTGCTGATTATGGCTGTCAAATCTAAACCAAACGTTGTGCACTCAAATCTTTTGCTGTATTTAGTTTATTTTGGCATCCGGATGATGATTCTAGCATGAAATTGCTTGGGCACCTGTTAATTTTTAAGATTTTGACACATTCAGCTCAAATGTACAATCATGCGCTAAAAACGCATTTAAAGCAATAAAAAGGTGATTATGGCTGTCAAAACTAAACCAAACGTTGTGCACTCAAATCTTTTGCTGTATTTAGTTTATTTTGGCATCCGGATGATGATTCTAGCATGAAATTGCTTGGGCACCTGTTAATTTTTAAGATTTTGACACATTCAGCTCAAATGTACACAATTGCTGATTATGGCTGTCAAATCTAAACCAAACGTTGTGCACTCAAATCTTTTGCTGTATTTAGTTTATTTTGGCATCCGGATGATGATTCTAGCATGAAATTGCTTGGGCACCTGTTAATTTTTAAGATTTTGACACATTCAGCTCAAATGTACAATCATGCGCTACAAACGCATTTAAAGCAATAAAAAGGTGATTATGGCTGTCAAACCAAAACCAAACGTTGTGCACTCAAATCTTTTGCTGTATTTAGTTTATTTTGGCATCCGGATGATGATTCTAGCATGAAATTGCTTGGGCACCTGTTAATTTTTAAGATTTTGACACATTCAGCTCAAATGTACACAATTGCTGATTATGGCTGTCAAATCTAAACCAAACGTTGTGCACTCAAATCTTTTGCTGTATTTAGTTTATTTTGGCATCCGGATGATGATTCTAGCATGAAATTGCTTGGGCACCTGTTAATTTTTAAGATTTTGACACATTCAGCTCAAATGTACAATCATGCGCTAAAAACGCATTTAAAGCAATAAAAAGATGATTATGGCTGTCAAACCTAAACCAAACGTTGTGCACTCAAATCTTTTGCTGTATTTAGTTTATTTTGGCATCCGGATGATGATTCTAGCATGAAATTGCTTGGGCACCTGTTAATTTTTAAGATTTTGACACATTCAGCTCAAATGTACACAATTGCTGATTATGGCTGTCAAATCTAAACCAAACGTTGTGCACTCAAATCTTTTGCTGTATTTAGTTTATTTTGGCATCCGGATGATGATTCTAGCATGAAATTGCTTGGGCACCTGTTAATTTTTAAGATTTTGACACATTCAGCTCAAATGTACAATCATGCGCTAAAAACGCATTTAAAGCAATAAAAAGGTGATTATGGCTGTCAAACCTAAACCAAACGTTGTGCACTCAAATCTTTTGCTGTATTTAGTTTATTTTGGCATCCGGATGATGATTCTAGCATGAAATTGCTTGGGCACCTGTTAATTTTTAAGATTTTGACACATTCAGCTCAAATGTACACAATTGCTGATTATGGCTGTCAAATCTAAACCAAACGTTGTGCACTCAAATCTTTTGCTGTATTTAGTTTATTTTGGCATCCGGATGATGATTCTAGCATGAAATTGCTTGGGCACCTGTTAATTTTTAAGATTTTGACACATTCAGCTCAAATGTACAATCATGCGCTAAAAACGCATTTAAAGCAATAAAAAGGTGATTATGGCTGTCAAACCTAAACCAAACGTTGTGCACTCAAATCTTTTGCTGTATTTAGTTTATTTTGGCATCCGGATGATGATTCTAGCATGAAATTGCTTGGGCACCTGTTAATTTTTAAGATTTTGACACATTCAGCTCAAATGTACACAATTGCTGATTATGGCTGTCAAATCTAAACCAAACGTTGTGCACTCAAATCTTTTGCTGTATTTAGTTTATTTTGGCATCCGGATGATGATTCTAGCATGAAATTGCTTGGGCACCTGTTAATTTTTAAGATTTTGACACATTCAGCTCAAATGTACAATCATGCGCTACAAACGCATTTAAAGCAATAAAAAGGTGATTATGGCTGTCAAACCAAAACCAAACGTTGTGCACTCAAATCTTTTGCTGTATTTAGTTTATTTTGGCATCCGGATGATGATTCTAGCATGAAATTGCTTGGGCACCTGTTAATTTTTAAGATTTTGACACATTCAGCTCAAATGTACACAATTGCTGATTATGGCTGTCAAATCTAAACCAAACGTTGTGCACTCAAATCTTTTGCTGTATTTAGTTTATTTTGGCATCCGGATGATGATTCTAGCATGAAATTGCTTGGGCACCTGTTAATTTTTAAGATTTTGACACATTCAGCTCAAATGTACAATCATGCGCTAAAAACGCATTTAAAGCAATAAAAAGGTGATTATGGCTGTCAAACCTAAACCAAACGTTGTGCTCTCAAATCTTTTGCTGTATTTAGTTTATTTTGGCATCCGGATGATGATTCTAGCATGAAATTGCTTGGGCACCTGTTAATTTTTAAGATTTTGACACATTCAGCTCAAATGTACACAATTGCTGATTATGGCTGTCAAATCTAAACCAAACGTTGTGCACTCAAATCTTTTGCTGTATTTAGTTTATTTTGGCATCCGGATGATGATTCTAGCATGAAATTGCTTGGGCACCTGTTAATTTTTAAGATTTTGACACATTCAGCTCAAATGTACAATCATGCGCTAAAAACGCATTTAAAGCAATAAAAAGGTGATTATGTCTGTCAAACCTAAACCAAACGTTGTGCACTCAAATCTTTTGCTGTATTTAGTTTATTTTGGCATCCGGATGATGATTCTAGCATGAAATTGCTTGGGCACCTGTTAATTTTTAAGATTTTGACACATTCAGCTCAAATGTACAATCATGCGCTAAAAACGCATTTAAAGCAATAAAAAGGTGATTATGGCTGTCAAACCTAAACCAAACGTTGTGCACTCAAATCTTTTGCTGTATTTAGTTTATTTTGGCATCCGGATGATGATTCTAGCATGAAATTGCTTGGGCACCTGTTAATTTTTAAGATTTTGACACATTCAGCTCAAATGTACACAATTGCTGATTATGGCTGTCAAATCTAAACCAAACGTTGTGCACTCAAATCTTTTGCTGTATTTAGTTTATTTTGGCATCCGGATGATGATTCTAGCATGAAATTGCTTGGGCACCTGTTAATTTTTAAGATTTTGACACATTCAGCTCAAATGTACAATCATGCGCTAAAAACGCATTTAAAGCAATAAAAAGGTGATTATGGCTGTCAAACCTAAACCAAACGTTGTGCACTCAAATCTTTTGCTGTATTTAGTTTATTTTGGCATCCGGATGATGATTCTAGCATGAAATTGCTTGGGCACCTGTTAATTTTTAAGATTTTGACACATTCAGCTCAAATGTACACAATTGCTGATTATGGCTGACAAATCTAAACCAAACGTTGTGCACTCAAATCTTTTGCTTTATTTAGTTTATTTTGGCATCCGGATGATGATTCTAGCATGAAATTGCTTGGGCACCTGTTAATTTTTAAGATTTTGACACATTCAGCTCAAATGTACACAATTGCTGATTATGGCTGTCAAATCTAAACCAAACGTTGTGCTCTCAAATCTTTTGCTGTATTTAGTTTATTTTGGCATCCGGATGATGATTCTAGCATGAAATTGCTTGGGCACCTGTTAATTTTTAAGATTTTGACACATTCAGCTCAAATGTACACAATTGCTGATTATGGCTGTCAAATCTAAACCAAACGTTGTGCACTCAAATCTTTTGCTGTATTTAGTTTATTTTGGCATCCGGATGATGATTCTAGCATGAAATTGCTTGGGCACCTGTTAATTTTTAAGATTTTGACACATTCAGCTCAAATGTACAATCATGCGCTAAAAACGCATTTAAAGCAATAAAAAGGTGATTATGGCTGTCAAACCTAAACCAAACGTTGTGCACTCAAATCTTTTGCTGTATTTAGTTTATTTTGGCATCCGGATGATGATTCTAGCATGAAATTGCTTGGGCACCTGTTAATTTTTAAGATTTTGACACATTCAGCTCAAATGTACACAATTGCTGATTATGGCTGTCAAATCTAAACCAAACGTTGTGCACTCAAATCTTTTGCTGTATTTAGTTTATTTTGGCATCCGGATGATGATTCTAGCATGAAATTGCTTGGGCACCTGTTAATTTTTAAGATTTTGACACATTCAGCTCAAATGTACAATCATGCGCTAAAAACGCATTTAAAGCAATAAAAAGATGATTATGGCTGTCAAACCTAAACCAAACTGTGCACTCAAATCTTTTGCTGTATTTAGTTTATTTTGGCATCCGGATGATGATTCTAGCATGAAATTGCTTGGGCACCTGTTAATTTTTAAGATTTTGACACATTCAGCTCAAATGTACACAATTGCTGATTATGGCTGTCAAATCTAAACCAAACGTTGTGCACTCAAATCTTTTGCTGTATTTAGTTTATTTTGGCATCCGGATGATGATTCTAGCATGAAATTGCTTGGGCACCTGTTAATTTTTAAGATTTTGACACATTCAGCTCAAATGTACACAATTGCTGATTATGGCTGTCAAATCTAAACCAAACGTTGTGCACTCAAATCTTTTGCTGTATTTAGTTTATTTTGGCATCCGGATGATGATTCTAGCATGAAATTGCTTGGGCACCTGTTAATTTTTAAGATTTTGACACATTCAGCTCAAATGTACAATCATGCGCTAAAAACGCATTTAAAGCAATAAAAAGGTGATTATGGCTGTCAAACCTAAACCAAACGTTGTGCACTCAAATCTTTTGCTGTATTTAGTTTATTTTGGCATCCGGATGATGATTCTAGCATGAAATTGCTTGGGCACCTGTTAATTTTTAAGATTTTGACACATTCAGCTCAAATGTACACAATTGCTGATTATGGCTGTCAAATCTAAACCAAACGTTGTGCACTCAAATCTTTTGCTGTATTTAGTTTATTTTGGCATCCGGATGATGATTCTAGCATGAAATTGCTTGGGCACCTGTTAATTTTTAAGATTTTGACACATTCAGCTCAAATGTACAATCATGCGCTAAAAACGCATTTAAAGCAATAAAAAGGTGATTATGGCTGTCAAACCTAAACCAAACGTTGTGCACTCAAATCTTTTGCTGTATTTAGTTTATTTTGGCATCCGGATGATGATTCTAGCATGAAATTGCTTGGGCACCTGTTAATTTTTAAGATTTTGACACATTCAGCTCAAATGTACACAATTGCTGATTATGGCTGACAAATCTAAACCAAACGTTGTGCACTCAAATCTTTTGCTGTATTTAGTTTATTTTGGCATCCGGATGATGATTCTAGCATGAAATTGCTTGGGCACCTGTTAATTTTTAAGATTTTGACACATTCAGCTCAAATGTACAATCATGCGCTAAAAACGCATTTAAAGCAATAAAAAGGTGATTATGGCTGTCAAACCTAAACCAAACGTTGTGCTCTCAAATCTTTTGCTGTATTTAGTTTATTTTGGCATCCGGATGATGATTCTAGCATGAAATTGCTTGGGCACCTGTTAATTTTTAAGATTTTGACACATTCAGCTCAAATGTACAATCATGCGCTAAAAACGCATTTAAAGCAATAAAAAGGTGATTATGTCTGTCAAACCTAAACCAAACGTTGTGCACTCAAATCCTTTGCTGTATTTAGTTTATTTTGGCATCCGGATGATGATTCTAGCATGAAATTGCTTGGGCACCTGTTAATTTTTAAGATTTTGACACATTCAGCTCAAATGTACACAATTGCTGATTATGGCTGTCAAATCTAAACCAAACGTTGTGCACTCAAATCTTTTGCTGTATTTAGTTTATTTTGGCATCCGGATGATGATTCTAGCATGAAATTGCTTGGGCACCTGTTAATTTTTAAGATTTTGACACATTCAGCTCAAATGTACAATCATGCGCTAAAAACGCATTTAAAGCAATAAAAAGGTGATTATGGCTGTCAAACCTAAACCAAACGTTGTGCACTCAAATCTTTTGCTGTATTTAGTTTATTTTGGCATCCGGATTATGATTCTAGCATGAAATTGCTTGGGCACCTGTTAACTTTTAAGATTTTGACACATTCAGCTCAAATGTACACAATTGCTGATTATGGCTGTCAAATCTAAACCAAACGTTGTGCACTCAAATCTTTTGCTGTATTTAGTTTATTTTGGCATCCGGATGATGATTCTAGCATGAAATTGCTTGGGCACCTGTTAATTTTTAAGATTTTGACACATTCAGCTCAAATGTACAATCATGCGCTAAAAACGCATTTAAAGCAATAAAAAGGTGATTATGGCTGTCAAACCTAAACCAAACGTTGTGCACTCAAATCTTTTGCTGTATTTAGTTTATTTTGGCATCCGGATGATGATTCTAGCATGAAATTGCTTGGGCACCTGTTAATTTTTAAGATTTTGACACATTCAGCTCAAATGTACACAATTGCTGATTATGGCTGTCAAATCTAAACCAAACGTTGTGCACTCAAATCTTTTGCTGTATTTAGTTTATTTTGGCATCCGGATGATGATTCTAGCATGAAATTGCTTGGGCACCTGTTAATTTTTAAGATTTTGACACATTCAGCTCAAATGTACAATCATGCGCTAAAAACGCATTTAAAGCAATAAAAAGGTGATTATGGCTGTCAAACCTAAACCAAACGTTGTGCACTCAAATCTTTTGCTGTATTTAGTTTATTTTGGCATCCGGATGATGATTCTAGCATGAAATTGCTTGGGCACCTGTTAATTTTTAAGATTTTGACACATTCAGCTCAAATGTACACAATTGCTGATTATGGCTGTCAAATCTAAACCAAACGTTGTGCACTCAAATCTTTTGCTGTATTTAGTTTATTTTGGCATCCGGATGATGATTCTAGCATGAAATTGCTTGGGCACCTGTTAATTTTTAAGATTTTGACACATTCAGCTCAAATGTACAATCATGCGCTAAAAACGCATTTAAAGAAATAAAAAGGTGATTATGGCTGTCAAACCTAAACCAAACGTTGTGCACTCAAATCTTTTGCTGTATTTAGTTTATTTTGGCATCCGGATGATGATTCTAGCATGAAATTGCTTGGGCACCTGTTAATTTTTAAGATTTTGACACATTCAGCTCAAATGTACACAATTGCTGATTATGGCTGTCAAATCTAAACCAAACGTTGTGCACTCAAATCTTTTGCTGTATTTAGTTTATTTTGGCATCCGGATGATGATTCTAGCATGAAATTGCTTGGGCACCTGTTAATTTTTAAGATTTTGACACATTCAGCTCAAATGTACACAATTGCTGATTATGGCTGTCAAATCTAAACCAAACGTTGTGCACTCAAATCTTTTGCTGTATTTAGTTTATTTTGGCATCCGGATGATGATTCTAGCATGAAATTGCTTGGGCACCTGTTAATTTTTAAGATTTTGACACATTCAGCTCAAATGTACAATCATGCGCTAAAAACGCATTTAAAGCAATAAAAAGGTGATTATGGCTGTCAAACCTAAACCAAACGTTGTGCACTCAAATCTTTTGCTGTATTTAGTTTATTTTGGCATCCGGATGATGATTCTAGCATGAAATTGCTTGGGCACCTGTTAATTTTTAAGATTTTGACACATTCAGCTCAAATGTACACAATTGCTGATTATGGCTGTCAAATCTAAACCAAACGTTGTGCACTCAAATCTTTTGCTGTATTTAGTTTATTTTGGCATACGGATGATGATTCTAGCATGAAATTGCTTGGGCACCTGTTAATTTTTAAGATTTTGACACATTCAGCTCAAATGTACAATCATGCGCTACAAACGCATTTAAAGCAATAAAAAGGTGATTATGGCTGTCAAACCAAAACCAAACGTTGTGCACTCAAATCTTTTGCTGTATTTAGTTTATTTTGGCATCCGGATGATGATTCTAGCATGAAATTGCTTGGGCACCTGTTAATTTTTAAGATTTTGACACATTCAGCTCAAATGTACACAATTGCTGATTATGGCTGTCAAATCTAAACCAAACGTTGTGCACTCAAATCTTTTGCTGTATTTAGTTTATTTTGGCATCCGGATGATGATTCTAGCATGAAATTGCTTGGGCACCTGTTAATTTTTAAGATTTTGACACATTCAGCTCAAATGTACAATCATGCGCTAAAAACGCATTTAAAGCAATAAAAAGATGATTATGGCTGTCAAACCTAAACCAAACTGTGCACTCAAATCTTTTGCTGTATTTAGTTTATTTTGGCATCCGGATGATGATTCTAGCATGAAATTGCTTGGGCACCTGTTAATTTTTAAGATTTTGACACATTCAGCTCAAATGTACACAATTGCTGATTATGGCTGTCAAATCTAAACCAAACGTTGTGCACTCAAATCTTTTGCTGTATTTAGTTTATTTTGGCATCCGGATGATGATTCTAGCATGAAATTGCTTGGGCACCTGTTAATTTTTAAGATTTTGACACATTCAGCTCAAATGTACAATCATGCGCTAAAAACGCATTTAAAGCAATAAAAAGGTGATTATGGCTGTCAAACCTAAACCAAACGTTGTGCACTCAAATCTTTTGCTGTATTTAGTTTATTTTGGCATCCGGATGATGATTCTAGCATGAAATTGCTTGGGCACCTGTTAATTTTTAAGATTTTGACACATTCAGCTCAAATGTACACAATTGCTGATTATGGCTGTCAAATCTAAACCAAACGTTGTGCACTCAAATCTTTTGCTGTATTTAGTTTATTTTGGCATCCGGATGATGATTCTAGCATGAAATTGCTTGGGCACCTGTTAATTTTTAAGATTTTGACACATTCAGCTCAAATGTACAATCATGCGCTAAAAACGCATTTAAAGCAATAAAAAGGTGATTATGGCTGTCAAACCTAAACCAAACGTTGTGCACTCAAATCTTTTGCTGTATTTAGTTTATTTTGGCATCCGGATGATGATTCTAGCATGAAATTGCTTGGGCACCTGTTAATTTTTAAGATTTTGACACATTCAGCTCAAATGTACACAATTGCTGATTATGGCTGTCAAATCTAAACCAAACGTTGTGCACTCAAATCTTTTGCTGTATTTAGTTTATTTTGGCATCCGGATGATGATTCTAGCATGAAATTGCTTGGGCACCTGTTAATTTTTAAGATTTTGACACATTCAGCTCAAATGTACAATCATGCGCTAAAAACGCATTTAAAGCAATAAAAAGGTGATTATGGCTGTCAAACCTAAACCAAACGTTGTGCACTCAAATCTTTTGCTGTATTTAGTTTATTTTGGCATCCGGATGATGATTCTAGCATGAAATTGCTTGGGCACCTGTTAATTTTTAAGATTTTGACACATTCAGCTCAAATGTACAATCATGCGCTACAAACGCATTTAAAGCAATAAAAAGGTGATTATGGCTGTCAAACCAAAACCAAACGTTGTGCACTCAAATCTTTTGCTGTATTTAGTTTATTTTGGCATCCGGATGATGATTCTAGCATGAAATTGCTTGGGCACCTGTTAATTTTTAAGATTTTGACACATTCAGCTCAAATGTACACAATTGCTGATTATGGCTGTCAAATCTAAACCAAACGTTGTGCACTCAAATCTTTTGCTGTATTTAGTTTATTTTGGCATCCGGATGATGATTCTAGCATGAAATTGCTTGGGCACCTGTTAATTTTTAAGATTTTGACACATTCAGCTCAAATGTACAATCATGCGCTAAAAACGCATTTAAAGCAATAAAAAGATGATTATGGCTGTCAAACCTAAACCAAACTGTGCACTCAAATCTTTTGCTGTATTTAGTTTATTTTGGCATCCGGATGATGATTCTAGCATGAAATTGCTTGGGCACCTGTTAATTTTTAAGATTTTGACACATTCAGCTCAAATGTACACAATTGCTGATTATGGCTGTCAAATCTAAACCAAACGTTGTGCACTCAAATCTTTTGCTGTATTTAGTTTATTTTGGCATCCGGATGATGATTCTAGCATGAAATTGCTTGGGCACCTGTTAATTTTTAAGATTTTGACACATTCAGCTCAAATGTACAATCATGCGCTAAAAACGCATTTAAAGCAATAAAAAGGTGATTATGGCTGTCAAACCTAAACCAAACGTTGTGCACTCAAATCTTTTGCTGTATTTAGTTTATTTTGGCATCCGGATGATGATTCTAGCATGAAATTGCTTGGGCACCTGTTAATTTTTAAGATTTTGACACATTCAGCTCAAATGTACACAATTGCTGATTATGGCTGTCAAATCTAAACCAAACGTTGTGCACTCAAATCTTTTGCTGTATTTAGTTTATTTTGGCATCCGGATGATGATTCTAGCATGAAATTGCTTGGGCACCTGTTAATTTTTAAGATTTTGACACATTCAGCTCAAATGTACAATCATGCGCTAAAAACGCATTTAAAGCAATAAAAAGGTGATTATGGCTGTCAAACCTAAACCAAACGTTGTGCACTCAAATCTTTTGCTGTATTTAGTTTATTTTGGCATCCGGATGATGATTCTAGCATGAAATTGCTTGGGCACCTGTTAATTTTTAAGATTTTGACACATTCAGCTCAAATGTACACAATTGCTGATTATGGCTGTCAAATCTAAACCAAACGTTGTGCACTCAAATCTTTTGCTGTATTTAGTTTATTTTGGCATCCGGATGATGATTCTAGCATGAAATTGCTTGGGCACCTGTTAATTTTTAAGATTTTGACACATTCAGCTCAAATGTACAATCATGCGCTAAAAACGCATTTAAAGCAATAAAAAGGTGATTATGGCTGTCAAACCTAAACCAAACGTTGTGCACTCAAATCTTTTGCTGTATTTAGTTTATTTTGGCATCCGGATGATGATTCTAGCATGAAATTGCTTGGGCACCTGTTAATTTTTAAGATTTTGACACATTCAGCTCAAATGTACACAATTGCTGATTATGGCTGTCAAACCTAAACCAAACGTTGTGCACTCAAATCTTTTGCTGTATTTAGTTTATTTTGGCATCCGGATGATGATTCTAGCATGAAATTGCTTGGGCACCTGTTAATTTTTAAGATTTTGACACATTCAGCTCAAATGTACACAATTGCTGATTATGGCTGTCAAATCTAAACCAAACGTTGTGCACTCAAATCTTTTGCTGTATTTAGTTTATTTTGGCATCCGGATGATGATTCTAGCATGAAATTGCTTGGGCACCTGTTAATTTTTAAGATTTTGACACATTCAGCTCAAATGTACAATCATGCGCTAAAAACGCATTTAAAGCAATAAAAAGGTGATTATGGCTGTCAAACCTAAACCAAACGTTGTGCACTCAAATCTTTTGCTGTATTTAGTTTATTTTGGCATCCGGATGATGATTCTAGCATGAAATTGCTTGGGCACCTGTTAATTTTTAAGATTTTGACACATTCAGCTCAAATGTACACAATTGCTGATTATGGCTGTCAAATCTAAACCAAACGTTGTGCACTCAAATCTTTTGCTGTATTTAGTTTATTTTGGCATCCGGATGATGATTCTAGCATGAAATTGCTTGGGCACCTGTTAATTTTTAAGATTTTGACACATTCAGCTCAAATGTACAATCATGCGCTACAAACGCATTTAAAGCAATAAAAAGGTGATTATGGCTGTCAAACCAAAACCAAACGTTGTGCACTCAAATCTTTTGCTGTATTTAGTTTATTTTGGCATCCGGATGATGATTCTAGCATGAAATTGCTTGGGCACCTGTTAATTTTTAAGATTTTGACACATTCAGCTCAAATGTACACAATTGCTGATTATGGCTGTCAAATCTAAACCAAACGTTGTGCACTCAAATCTTTTGCTGTATTTAGTTTATTTTGGCATCCGGATGATGATTCTAGCATGAAATTGCTTGGGCACCTGTTAATTTTTAAGATTTTGACACATTCAGCTCAAATGTACAATCATGCGCTAAAAACGCATTTAAAGCAATAAAAAGATGATTATGGCTGTCAAACCTAAACCAAACTGTGCACTCAAATCTTTTGCTGTATTTAGTTTATTTTGGCATCCGGATGATGATTCTAGCATGAAATTGCTTGGGCACCTGTTAATTTTTAAGATTTTGACACATTCAGCTCAAATGTACACAATTGCTGATTATGGCTGTCAAATCTAAACCAAACGTTGTGCACTCAAATCTTTTGCTGTATTTAGTTTATTTTGGCATCCGGATGATGATTCTAGCATGAAATTGCTTGGGCACCTGTTAATTTTTAAGATTTTGACACATTCAGCTCAAATGTACAATCATGCGCTAAAAACGCATTTAAAGCAATAAAAAGGTGATTATGGCTGTCAAACCTAAACCAAACGTTGTGCACTCAAATCTTTTGCTGTATTTAGTTTATTTTGGCATCCGGATGATGATTCTAGCATGAAATTGCTTGGGCACCTGTTAATTTTTAAGATTTTGACACATTCAGCTCAAATGTACACAATTGCTGATTATGGCTGTCAAATCTAAACCAAACGTTGTGCACTCAAATCTTTTGCTGTATTTAGTTTATTTTGGCATCCGGATGATGATTCTAGCATGAAATTGCTTGGGCACCTGTTAATTTTTAAGATTTTGACACATTCAGCTCAAATGTACAATCATGCGCTAAAAACGCATTTAAAGCAATAAAAAGGTGATTATGGCTGTCAAACCTAAACCAAACGTTGTGCACTCAAATCTTTTGCTGTATTTAGTTTATTTTGGCATCCGGATGATGATTCTAGCATGAAATTGCTTGGGCACCTGTTAATTTTTAAGATTTTGACACATTCAGCTCAAATGTACAATCATGCGCTACAAACGCATTTAAAGCAATAAAAAGGTGATTATGGCTGTCAAACCAAAACCAAACGTTGTGCACTCAAATCTTTTGCTGTATTTAGTTTATTTTGGCATCCGGATGATGATTCTAGCATGAAATTGCTTGGGCACCTGTTAATTTTTAAGATTTTGACACATTCAGCTCAAATGTACACAATTGCTGATTATGGCTGTCAAATCTAAACCAAACGTTGTGCACTCAAATCTTTTGCTGTATTTAGTTTATTTTGGCATCCGGATGATGATTCTAGCATGAAATTGCTTGGGCACCTGTTAATTTTTAAGATTTTGACACATTCAGCTCAAATGTACAATCATGCGCTAAAAACGCATTTAAAGCAATAAAAAGATGATTATGGCTGTCAAACCTAAACCAAACTGTGCACTCAAATCTTTTGCTGTATTTAGTTTATTTTGGCATCCGGATGATGATTCTAGCATGAAATTGCTTGGGCACCTGTTAATTTTTAAGATTTTGACACATTCAGCTCAAATGTACACAATTGCTGATTATGGCTGTCAAATCTAAACCAAACGTTGTGCACTCAAATCTTTTGCTGTATTTAGTTTATTTTGGCATCCGGATGATGATTCTAGCATGAAATTGCTTGGGCACCTGTTAATTTTTAAGATTTTGACACATTCAGCTCAAATGTACAATCATGCGCTAAAAACGCATTTAAAGCAATAAAAAGGTGATTATGGCTGTCAAACCTAAACCAAACGTTGTGCACTCAAATCTTTTGCTGTATTTAGTTTATTTTGGCATCCGGATGATGATTCTAGCATGAAATTGCTTGGGCACCTGTTAATTTTTAAGATTTTGACACATTCAGCTCAAATGTACACAATTGCTGATTATGGCTGTCAAATCTAAACCAAACGTTGTGCACTCAAATCTTTTGCTGTATTTAGTTTATTTTGGCATCCGGATGATGATTCTAGCATGAAATTGCTTGGGCACCTGTTAATTTTTAAGATTTTGACACATTCAGCTCAAATGTACAATCATGCGCTAAAAACGCATTTAAAGCAATAAAAAGGTGATTATGGCTGTCAAACCTAAACCAAACGTTGTGCACTCAAATCTTTTGCTGTATTTAGTTTATTTTGGCATCCGGATGATGATTCTAGCATGAAATTGCTTGGGCACCTGTTAATTTTTAAGATTTTGACACATTCAGCTCAAATGTACACAATTGCTGATTATGGCTGTCAAATCTAAACCAAACGTTGTGCACTCAAATCTTTTGCTGTATTTAGTTTATTTTGGCATCCGGATGATGATTCTAGCATGAAATTGCTTGGGCACCTGTTAATTTTTAAGATTTTGACACATTCAGCTCAAATGTACAATCATGCGCTAAAAACGCATTTAAAGCAATAAAAAGGTGATTATGGCTGTCAAACCTAAACCAAACGTTGTGCACTCAAATCTTTTGCTGTATTTAGTTTATTTTGGCATCCGGATGATGATTCTAGCATGAAATTGCTTGGGCACCTGTTAATTTTTAAGATTTTGACACATTCAGCTCAAATGTACAATCATGCGCTAAAAACGCATTTAAAGCAATAAAAAGGTGATTATGGCTGTCAAACCTAAACCAAACGTTGTGCACTCAAATCTTTTGCTGTATTTAGTTTATTTTGGCATCCGGATGATGATTCTAGCATGACATTGCTTGGGCACCTGTTAATTTTTAAGATTTTGACACATTCAGCTCAAATGTACACAATTGCTGATTATGGCTGTCAAATCTAAACCAAACGTTGTGCACTCAAATCTTTTGCTGTATTTAGTTTATTTTGGCATCCGGATGATGATTCTAGCATGAAATTGCTTGGGCACCTGTTAATTTTTAAGATTTTGACACATTCAGCTCAAATGTACACAATTGCTGATTATGGCTGTCAAATCTAAACCAAACGTTGTGCACTCAAATCTTTTGCTGTATTTAGTTTATTTTGGCATCCGGATGATGATTCTAGCATGAAATTGCTTGGGCACCTGTTAATTTTTAAGATTTTGACACATTCAGCTCAAATGTACAATCATGCGCTAAAAACGCATTTAAAGCAATAAAAAGGTGATTATGGCTGTCAAACCTAAACCAAACGTTGTGCACTCAAATCTTTTGCTGTATTTAGTTTATTTTGGCATCCGGATGATGATTCTAGCATGAAATTGCTTGGGCACCTGTTAATTTTTAAGATTTTGACACATTCAGCTCAAATGTACACAATTGCTGATTATGGCTGTCAAATCTAAACCAAACGTTGTGCACTCAAATCTTTTGCTGTATTTAGTTTATTTTGGCATCCGGATGATGATTCTAGCATGAAATTGCTTGGGCACCTGTTAATTTTTAAGATTTTGACACATTCAGCTCAAATGTACAATCATGCGCTAAAAACGCATTTAAAGCAATAAAAAGGTGATTATGGCTGTCAAACCTAAACCAAACGTTGTGCACTCAAATCTTTTGCTGTATTTAGTTTATTTTGGCATCCGGATGATGATTCTAGCATGAAATTGCTTGGGCACCTGTTAATTTTTAAGATTTTGACACATTCAGCTCAAATGTACAATCATGCGCTAAAAACGCATTTAAAGCAATAAAAAGGTGATTATGGCTGTCAAACCTAAACCAAACGTTGTGCACTCAAATCTTTTGCTGTATTTAGTTTATTTTGGCATCCGGATGATGATTCTAGCATGAAATTGCTTGGGCACCTGTTAATTTTTAAGATTTTGACACATTCAGCTCAAATGTACACAATTGCTGATTATGGCTATCAAATCTAAACCAAACGTTGTGCACTCAAATCTTTTGCTGTATTTAGTTTATTTTGGCATCCGGATGATGATTCTAGCATGAAATTGCTTGGGCACCTGTTAATTTTTAAGATTTTGACACATTCAGCTCAAATGTACAATCATGCGCTAAAAACGCATTTAAAGCAATAAAAAGGTGATTATGGCTGTCAAACCTAAACCAAACGTTGTGCACTCAAATCTTTTGCTGTATTTAGTTTATTTTGGCATCCGGATGATGATTCTAGCATGAAATTGCTTGGGCACCTGTTAATTTTTAAGATTTTGACACATTCAGCTCAAATGTACACAATTGCTGATTATGGCTGTCAAATCTAAACCAAACGTTGTGCACTCAAATCTTTTGCTGTATTTAGTTTATTTTGGCATCCGGATGATGATTCTAGCATGAAATTGCTTGGGCACCTGTTAATTTTTAAGATTTTGACACATTCAGCTCAAATGTACAATCATGCGCTAAAAACGCATTTAAAGAAATAAAAAGGTGATTATGGCTGTCAAACCTAAACCAAACGTTGTGCACTCAAATCTTTTGCTGTATTTAGTTTATTTTGGCATCCGGATGATGATTCTAGCATGAAATTGCTTGGGCACCTGTTAATTTTTAAGATTTTGACACATTCAGCTCAAATGTACACAATTGCTGATTATGGCTGTCAAATCTAAACCAAACGTTGTGCACTCAAATCTTTTGCTGTATTTAGTTTATTTTGGCATCCGGATGATGATTCTAGCATGAAATTGCTTGGGCACCTGTTAATTTTTAAGATTTTGACACATTCAGCTCAAATGTACACAATTGCTGATTATGGCTGTCAAATCTAAACCAAACGTTGTGCACTCAAATCTTTTGCTGTATTTAGTTTATTTTGGCATCCGGATGATGATTCTAGCATGAAATTGCTTGGGCACCTGTTAATTTTTAAGATTTTGACACATTCAGCTCAAATGTACAATCATGCGCTAAAAACGCATTTAAAGCAATAAAAAGGTGATTATGGCTGTCAAACCTAAACCAAACGTTGTGCACTCAAATCTTTTGCTGTATTTAGTTTATTTTGGCATCCGGATGATGATTCTAGCATGAAATTGCTTGGGCACCTGTTAATTTTTAAGATTTTGACACATTCAGCTCAAATGTACACAATTGCTGATTATGGCTGTCAAATCTAAACCAAACGTTGTGCACTCAAATCTTTTGCTGTATTTAGTTTATTTTGGCATCCGGATGATGATTCTAGCATGAAATTGCTTGGGCACCTGTTAATTTTTAAGATTTTGACACATTCAGCTCAAATGTACAATCATGCGCTAAAAACGCATTTAAAGCAATAAAAAGGTGATTATGGCTGTCAAACCTAAACCAAACGTTGTGCACTCAAATCTTTTGCTGTATTTAGTTTATTTTGGCATCCGGATGATGATTCTAGCATGAAATTGCTTGGGCACCTGTTAATTTTTAAGATTTTGACACATTCAGCTCAAATGTACAATCATGCGCTACAAACGCATTTAAAGCAATAAAAAGGTGATTATGGCTGTCAAACCAAAACCAAACGTTGTGCACTCAAATCTTTTGCTGTATTTAGTTTATTTTGGCATCCGGATGATGATTCTAGCATGAAATTGCTTGGGCACCTGTTAATTTTTAAGATTTTGACACATTCAGCTCAAATGTACACAATTGCTGATTATGGCTGTCAAATCTAAACCAAACGTTGTGCACTCAAATCTTTTGCTGTATTTAGTTTATTTTGGCATCCGGATGATGATTCTAGCATGAAATTGCTTGGGCACCTGTTAATTTTTAAGATTTTGACACATTCAGCTCAAATGTACAATCATGCGCTAAAAACGCATTTAAAGCAATAAAAAGGTGATTATGGCTGTCAAACCTAAACCAAACGTTGTGCACTCAAATCTTTTGCTGTATTTAGTTTATTTTGGCATCCGGATGATGATTCTAGCATGAAATTGCTTGGGCACCTGTTAATTTTTAAGATTTTGACACATTCAGCTCAAATGTACACAATTGCTGATTATGGCTGTCAAATCTAAACCAAACGTTGTGCACTCAAATCTTTTGCTGTATTTAGTTTATTTTGGCATCCGGATGATGATTCTAGCATGAAATTGCTTGGGCACCTGTTAATTTTTAAGATTTTGACACATTCAGCTCAAATGTACAATCATGCGCTAAAAACGCATTTAAAGCAATAAAAAGGTGATTATGGCTGTCAAACCTAAACCAAACGTTGTGCACTCAAATCTTTTGCTGTATTTAGTTTATTTTGGCATCCGGATGATGATTCTAGCATGAAATTGCTTGGGCACCTGTTAATTTTTAAGATTTTGACACATTCAGCTCAAATGTACACAATTGCTGATTATGGCTGTCAAATCTAAACCAAACGTTGTGCACTCAAATCTTTTGCTGTATTTAGTTTATTTTGGCATCCGGATGATGATTCTAGCATGAAATTGCTTGGGCACCTGTTAATTTTTAAGATTTTGACACATTCAGCTCAAATGTACAATCATGCGCTAAAAACGCATTTAAAGCAATAAAAAGGTGATTATGGCTGTCAAACCTAAACCAAACGTTGTGCACTCAAATCTTTTGCTGTATTTAGTTTATTTTGGCATCCGGATGATGATTCTAGCATGAAATTGCTTGGGCACCTGTTAATTTTTAAGATTTTGACACATTCAGCTCAAATGTACACAATTGCTGATTATGGCTGTCAAATCTAAACCAAACGTTGTGCACTCAAATCTTTTGCTGTATTTAGTTTATTTTGGCATCCGGATGATGATTCTAGCATGAAATTGCTTGGGCACCTGTTAATTTTTAAGATTTTGACACATTCAGCTCAAATGTACAATCATGCGCTAAAAACGCATTTAAAGCAATAAAAAGGTGATTATGGCTGTCAAACCTAAACCAAACGTTGTGCACTCAAATCTTTTGCTGTATTTAGTTTATTTTGGCATCCGGATGATGATTCTAGCATGAAATTGCTTGGGCACCTGTTAATTTTTAAGATTTTGACACATTCAGCTCAAATGTACAATCATGCGCTAAAAACGCATTTAAAGCAATAAAAAGGTGATTATGGCTGTCAAACCTAAACCAAACGTTGTGCACTCAAATCTTTTGCTGTATTTAGTTTATTTTGGCATCCGGATGATGATTCTAGCATGAAATTGCTTGGGCACCTGTTAATTTTTAAGATTTTGACACATTCAGCTCAAATGTACACAATTGCTGATTATGGCTGTCAAATCTAAACCAAACGTTGTGCACTCAAATCTTTTGCTGTATTTAGTTTATTTTGGCATCCGGATGATGATTCTAGCATGAAATTGCTTGGGCACCTGTTAATTTTTAAGATTTTGACACATTCAGCTCAAATGTACACAATTGCTGATTATGGCTGTCAAATCTAAACCAAACGTTGTGCACTCAAATCTTTTGCTGTATTTAGTTTATTTTGGCATCCGGATGATGATTCTAGCATGAAATTGCTTGGGCACCTGTTAATTTTTAAGATTTTGACACATTCAGCTCAAATGTACAATCATGCGCTAAAAACGCATTTAAAGCAATAAAAAGGTGATTATGGCTGTCAAACCTAAACCAAACGTTGTGCACTCAAATCTTTTGCTGTATTTAGTTTATTTTGGCATCCGGATGATGATTCTAGCATGAAATTGCTTGGGCACCTGTTAATTTTTAAGATTTTGACACATTCAGCTCAAATGTACACAATTGCTGATTATGGCTGTCAAATCTAAACCAAACGTTGTGCACTCAAATCTTTTGCTGTATTTAGTTTATTTTGGCATCCGGATGATGATTCTAGCATGAAATTGCTTGGGCACCTGTTAATTTTTAAGATTTTGACACATTCAGCTCAAATGTACAATCATGCGCTAAAAACGCATTTAAAGCAATAAAAAGGTGATTATGGCTGTCAAACCTAAACCAAACGTTGTGCACTCAAATCTTTTGCTGTATTTAGTTTATTTTGGCATCCGGATGATGATTCTAGCATGAAATTGCTTGGGCACCTGTTAATTTTTAAGATTTTGACACATTCAGCTCAAATGTACAATCATGCGCTAAAAACGCATTTAAAGCAATAAAAAGGTGATTATGGCTGTCAAACCTAAACCAAACGTTGTGCACTCAAATCTTTTGCTGTATTTAGTTTATTTTGGCATCCGGATGATGATTCTAGCATGAAATTGCTTGGGCACCTGTTAATTTTTAAGATTTTGACACATTCAGCTCAAATGTACACAATTGCTGATTATGGCTATCAAATCTAAACCAAACGTTGTGCACTCAAATCTTTTGCTGTATTTAGTTTATTTTGGCATCCGGATGATGATTCTAGCATGAAATTGCTTGGGCACCTGTTAATTTTTAAGATTTTGACACATTCAGCTCAAATGTACAATCATGCGCTAAAAACGCATTTAAAGCAATAAAAAGGTGATTATGGCTGTCAAACCTAAACCAAACGTTGTGCACTCAAATCTTTTGCTGTATTTAGTTTATTTTGGCATCCGGATGATGATTCTAGCATGAAATTGCTTGGGCACCTGTTAATTTTTAAGATTTTGACACATTCAGCTCAAATGTACACAATTGCTGATTATGGCTGTCAAATCTAAACCAAACGTTGTGCACTCAAATCTTTTGCTGTATTTAGTTTATTTTGGCATCCGGATGATGATTCTAGCATGAAATTGCTTGGGCACCTGTTAATTTTTAAGATTTTGACACATTCAGCTCAAATGTACAATCATGCGCTAAAAACGCATTTAAAGAAATAAAAAGGTGATTATGGCTGTCAAACCTAAACCAAACGTTGTGCACTCAAATCTTTTGCTGTATTTAGTTTATTTTGGCATCCGGATGATGATTCTAGCATGAAATTGCTTGGGCACCTGTTAATTTTTAAGATTTTGACACATTCAGCTCAAATGTACACAATTGCTGATTATGGCTGTCAAATCTAAACCAAACGTTGTGCACTCAAATCTTTTGCTGTATTTAGTTTATTTTGGCATCCGGATGATGATTCTAGCATGAAATTGCTTGGGCACCTGTTAATTTTTAAGATTTTGACACATTCAGCTCAAATGTACACAATTGCTGATTATGGCTGTCAAATCTAAACCAAACGTTGTGCACTCAAATCTTTTGCTGTATTTAGTTTATTTTGGCATCCGGATGATGATTCTAGCATGAAATTGCTTGGGCACCTGTTAATTTTTAAGATTTTGACACATTCAGCTCAAATGTACAATCATGCGCTAAAAACGCATTTAAAGCAATAAAAAGGTGATTATGGCTGTCAAACCTAAACCAAACGTTGTGCACTCAAATCTTTTGCTGTATTTAGTTTATTTTGGCATCCGGATGATGATTCTAGCATGAAATTGCTTGGGCACCTGTTAATTTTTAAGATTTTGACACATTCAGCTCAAATGTACACAATTGCTGATTATGGCTGTCAAATCTAAACCAAACGTTGTGCACTCAAATCTTTTGCTGTATTTAGTTTATTTTGGCATCCGGATGATGATTCTAGCATGAAATTGCTTGGGCACCTGTTAATTTTTAAGATTTTGACACATTCAGCTCAAATGTACAATCATGCGCTAAAAACGCATTTAAAGAAATAAAAAGGTGATTATGGCTGTCAAACCTAAACCAAACGTTGTGCACTCAAATCTTTTGCTGTATTTAGTTTATTTTGGCATCCGGATGATGATTCTAGCATGAAATTGCTTGGGCACCTGTTAATTTTTAAGATTTTGACACATTCAGCTCAAATGTACACAATTGCTGATTATGGCTGTCAAATCTAAACCAAACGTTGTGCACTCAAATCTTTTGCTGTATTTAGTTTATTTTGGCATCCGGATGATGATTCTAGCATGAAATTGCTTGGGCACCTGTTAATTTTTAAGATTTTGACACATTCAGCTCAAATGTACACAATTGCTGATTATGGCTGTCAAATCTAAACCAAACGTTGTGCACTCAAATCTTTTGCTGTATTTAGTTTATTTTGGCATCCGGATGATGATTCTAGCATGAAATTGCTTGGGCACCTGTTAATTTTTAAGATTTTGACACATTCAGCTCAAATGTACAATCATTCGCTAAAAACGCATTTAAAGCAATAAAAAGGTGATTATGGCTGTCAAACCTAAACCAAACGTTGTGCACTCAAATCTTTTGCTGTATTTAGTTTATTTTGGCATCCGGATGATGATTCTAGCATGAAATTGCTTGGGCACCTGTTAATTTTTAAGATTTTGACACATTCAGCTCAAATGTACACAATTGCTGATTATGGCTGTCAAATCTAAACCAAACGTTGTGCACTCAAATCTTTTGCTGTATTTAGTTTATTTTGGCATCCGGATGATGATTCTAGCATGAAATTGCTTGGGCACCTGTTAATTTTTAAGATTTTGACACATTCAGCTCAAATGTACAATCATGCGCTACAAACGCATTTAAAGCAATAAAAAGGTGATTATGGCTGTCAAACCAAAACCAAACGTTGTGCACTCAAATCTTTTGCTGTATTTAGTTTATTTTGGCATCCGGATGATGATTCTAGCATGAAATTGCTTGGGCACCTGTTAATTTTTAAGATTTTGACACATTCAGCTCAAATGTACACAATTGCTGATTATGGCTGTCAAATCTAAACCAAACGTTGTGCACTCAAATCTTTTGCTGTATTTAGTTTATTTTGGCATCCGGATGATGATTCTAGCATGAAATTGCTTGGGCACCTGTTAATTTTTAAGATTTTGACACATTCAGCTCAAATGTACAATCATGCGCTAAAAACGCATTTAAAGCAATAAAAAGATGATTATGGCTGTCAAACCTAAACCAAACTGTGCACTCAAATCTTTTGCTGTATTTAGTTTATTTTGGCATCCGGATGATGATTCTAGCATGAAATTGCTTGGGCACCTGTTAATTTTTAAGATTTTGACACATTCAGCTCAAATGTACACAATTGCTGATTATGGCTGTCAAATCTAAACCAAACGTTGTGCACTCAAATCTTTTGCTGTATTTAGTTTATTTTGGCATCCGGATGATGATTCTAGCATGAAATTGCTTGGGCACCTGTTAATTTTTAAGATTTTGACACATTCAGCTCAAATGTACAATCATGCGCTAAAAACGCATTTAAAGCAATAAAAAGGTGATTATGGCTGTCAAACCTAAACCAAACGTTGTGCACTCAAATCTTTTGCTGTATTTAGTTTATTTTGGCATCCGGATGATGATTCTAGCATGAAATTGCTTGGGCACCTGTTAATTTTTAAGATTTTGACACATTCAGCTCAAATGTACACAATTGCTGATTATGGCTGTCAAATCTAAACCAAACGTTGTGCACTCAAATCTTTTGCTGTATTTAGTTTATTTTGGCATCCGGATGATGATTCTAGCATGAAATTGCTTGGGCACCTGTTAATTTTTAAGATTTTGACACATTCAGCTCAAATGTACAATCATGCGCTAAAAACGCATTTAAAGCAATAAAAAGGTGATTATGGCTGTCAAACCTAAACCAAACGTTGTGCACTCAAATCTTTTGCTGTATTTAGTTTATTTTGGCATCCGGATGATGATTCTAGCATGAAATTGCTTGGGCACCTGTTAATTTTTAAGATTTTGACACATTCAGCTCAAATGTACAATCATGCGCTAAAAACGCATTTAAAGCAATAAAAAGGTGATTATGGCTGTCAAACCTAAACCAAACGTTGTGCACTCAAATCTTTTGCTGTATTTAGTTTATTTTGGCATCCGGATGATGATTCTAGCATGAAATTGCTTGGGCACCTGTTAATTTTTAAGATTTTGACACATTCAGCTCAAATGTACACAATTGCTGATTATGGCTATCAAATCTAAACCAAACGTTGTGCACTCAAATCTTTTGCTGTATTTAGTTTATTTTGGCATCCGGATGATGATTCTAGCATGAAATTGCTTGGGCACCTGTTAATTTTTAAGATTTTGACACATTCAGCTCAAATGTACAATCATGCGCTAAAAACGCATTTAAAGCAATAAAAAGGTGATTATGGCTGTCAAACCTAAACCAAACGTTGTGCACTCAAATCTTTTGCTGTATTTAGTTTATTTTGGCATCCGGATGATGATTCTAGCATGAAATTGCTTGGGCACCTGTTAATTTTTAAGATTTTGACACATTCAGCTCAAATGTACACAATTGCTGATTATGGCTGTCAAATCTAAACCAAACGTTGTGCACTCAAATCTTTTGCTGTATTTAGTTTATTTTGGCATCCGGATGATGATTCTAGCATGAAATTGCTTGGGCACCTGTTAATTTTTAAGATTTTGACACATTCAGCTCAAATGTACAATCATGCGCTAAAAACGCATTTAAAGAAATAAAAAGGTGATTATGGCTGTCAAACCTAAACCAAACGTTGTGCACTCAAATCTTTTGCTGTATTTAGTTTATTTTGGCATCCGGATGATGATTCTAGCATGAAATTGCTTGGGCACCTGTTAATTTTTAAGATTTTGACACATTCAGCTCAAATGTACACAATTGCTGATTATGGCTGTCAAATCTAAACCAAACGTTGTGCACTCAAATCTTTTGCTGTATTTAGTTTATTTTGGCATCCGGATGATGATTCTAGCATGAAATTGCTTGGGCACCTGTTAATTTTTAAGATTTTGACACATTCAGCTCAAATGTACACAATTGCTGATTATGGCTGTCAAATCTAAACCAAACGTTGTGCACTCAAATCTTTTGCTGTATTTAGTTTATTTTGGCATCCGGATGATGATTCTAGCATGAAATTGCTTGGGCACCTGTTAATTTTTAAGATTTTGACACATTCAGCTCAAATGTACAATCATGCGCTAAAAACGCATTTAAAGCAATAAAAAGGTGATTATGGCTGTCAAACCTAAACCAAACGTTGTGCACTCAAATCTTTTGCTGTATTTAGTTTATTTTGGCATCCGGATGATGATTCTAGCATGAAATTGCTTGGGCACCTGTTAATTTTTAAGATTTTGACACATTCAGCTCAAATGTACACAATTGCTGATTATGGCTGTCAAATCTAAACCAAACGTTGTGCACTCAAATCTTTTGCTGTATTTAGTTTATTTTGGCATCCGGATGATGATTCTAGCATGAAATTGCTTGGGCACCTGTTAATTTTTAAGATTTTGACACATTCAGCTCAAATGTACAATCATGCGCTAAAAACGCATTTAAAGAAATAAAAAGGTGATTATGGCTGTCAAACCTAAACCAAACGTTGTGCACTCAAATCTTTTGCTGTATTTAGTTTATTTTGGCATCCGGATGATGATTCTAGCATGAAATTGCTTGGGCACCTGTTAATTTTTAAGATTTTGACACATTCAGCTCAAATGTACACAATTGCTGATTATGGCTGTCAAATCTAAACCAAACGTTGTGCACTCAAATCTTTTGCTGTATTTAGTTTATTTTGGCATCCGGATGATGATTCTAGCATGAAATTGCTTGGGCACCTGTTAATTTTTAAGATTTTGACACATTCAGCTCAAATGTACACAATTGCTGATTATGGCTGTCAAATCTAAACCAAACGTTGTGCACTCAAATCTTTTGCTGTATTTAGTTTATTTTGGCATCCGGATGATGATTCTAGCATGAAATTGCTTGGGCACCTGTTAATTTTTAAGATTTTGACACATTCAGCTCAAATGTACAATCATTCGCTAAAAACGCATTTAAAGCAATAAAAAGGTGATTATGGCTGTCAAACCTAAACCAAACGTTGTGCACTCAAATCTTTTGCTGTATTTAGTTTATTTTGGCATCCGGATGATGATTCTAGCATGAAATTGCTTGGGCACCTGTTAATTTTTAAGATTTTGACACATTCAGCTCAAATGTACACAATTGCTGATTATGGCTGTCAAATCTAAACCAAACGTTGTGCACTCAAATCTTTTGCTGTATTTAGTTTATTTTGGCATCCGGATGATGATTCTAGCATGAAATTGCTTGGGCACCTGTTAATTTTTAAGATTTTGACACATTCAGCTCAAATGTACAATCATGCGCTACAAACGCATTTAAAGCAATAAAAAGGTGATTATGGCTGTCAAACCAAAACCAAACGTTGTGCACTCAAATCTTTTGCTGTATTTAGTTTATTTTGGCATCCGGATGATGATTCTAGCATGAAATTGCTTGGGCACCTGTTAATTTTTAAGATTTTGACACATTCAGCTCAAATGTACACAATTGCTGATTATGGCTGTCAAATCTAAACCAAACGTTGTGCACTCAAATCTTTTGCTGTATTTAGTTTATTTTGGCATCCGGATGATGATTCTAGCATGAAATTGCTTGGGCACCTGTTAATTTTTAAGATTTTGACACATTCAGCTCAAATGTACAATCATGCGCTAAAAACGCATTTAAAGCAATAAAAAGATGATTATGGCTGTCAAACCTAAACCAAACTGTGCACTCAAATCTTTTGCTGTATTTAGTTTATTTTGGCATCCGGATGATGATTCTAGCATGAAATTGCTTGGGCACCTGTTAATTTTTAAGATTTTGACACATTCAGCTCAAATGTACACAATTGCTGATTATGGCTGTCAAATCTAAACCAAACGTTGTGCACTCAAATCTTTTGCTGTATTTAGTTTATTTTGGCATCCGGATGATGATTCTAGCATGAAATTGCTTGGGCACCTGTTAATTTTTAAGATTTTGACACATTCAGCTCAAATGTACAATCATGCGCTAAAAACGCATTTAAAGCAATAAAAAGGTGATTATGGCTGTCAAACCTAAACCAAACGTTGTGCACTCAAATCTTTTGCTGTATTTAGTTTATTTTGGCATCCGGATGATGATTCTAGCATGAAATTGCTTGGGCACCTGTTAATTTTTAAGATTTTGACACATTCAGCTCAAATGTACACAATTGCTGATTATGGCTGTCAAATCTAAACCAAACGTTGTGCACTCAAATCTTTTGCTGTATTTAGTTTATTTTGGCATCCGGATGATGATTCTAGCATGAAATTGCTTGGGCACCTGTTAATTTTTAAGATTTTGACACATTCAGCTCAAATGTACAATCATGCGCTAAAAACGCATTTAAAGCAATAAAAAGGTGATTATGGCTGTCAAACCTAAACCAAACGTTGTGCACTCAAATCTTTTGCTGTATTTAGTTTATTTTGGCATCCGGATGATGATTCTAGCATGAAATTGCTTGGGCACCTGTTAATTTTTAAGATTTTGACACATTCTGCTCAAATGTACACAATTGCTGATTATGGCTGTCAAATCTAAACCAAACGTTTTGCACTCAAATCTTTTGCTGTATTTAGTTTATTTTGGCATCCGGATGATGATTCTAGCATGAAATTGCTTGGGCACCTGTTAATTTTTAAGATTTTGACACATTCAGCTCAAATGTACAATCATGCGCTAAAAACGCATTTAAAGCAATAAAAAGGTGATTATGGCTGTCAAACCTAAACCAAACGTTGTGCACTCAAATCTTTTGCTGTATTTAGTTTATTTTGGCATCCGGATGATGATTCTAGCATGAAATTGCTTGGGCACCTGTTAATTTTTAAGATTTTGACACATTCAGCTCAAATGTACAATCATGCGCTACAAACGCATTTAAAGCAATAAAAGGTGATTATGGCTGTCAAACCAAAACCAAACGTTGTGCACTCAAATCTTTTGCTGTATTTAGTTTATTTTGGCATCCGGATGATGATTCTAGCATGAAATTGCTTGGGCACCTGTTAATTTTTAAGATTTTGACACATTCAGCTCAAATGTACAATCATGCGCTACAAACGCATTTAAAGCAATAAAAAGGTGATTATGGCTGTCAAACCAAAACCAAACGTTGTGCACTCAAATCTTTTGCTGTATTTAGTTTATTTTGGCATCCGGATGATGATTCTAGCATGAAATTGCTTGGGCACCTGTTAATTTTTAAGATTTTGACACATTCAGCTCAAATGTACACAATTGCTGATTATGGCTGTCAAATCTAAACCAAACGTTGTGCACTCAAATCTTTTGCTGTATTTAGTTTATTTTGGCATCCGGATGATGATTCTAGCATGAAATTGCTTGGGCACCTGTTAATTTTTAAGATTTTGACACATTCAGCTCAAATGTACAATCATGCGCTAAAAACGCATTTAAAGCAATAAAAAGATGATTATGGCTGTCAAACCTAAACCAAACTGTGCACTCAAATCTTTTGCTGTATTTAGTTTATTTTGGCATCCGGATGATGATTCTAGCATGAAATTGCTTGGGCACCTGTTAATTTTTAAGATTTTGACACATTCAGCTCAAATGTACACAATTGCTGATTATGGCTGTCAAATCTAAACCAAACGTTGTGCACTCAAATCTTTTGCTGTATTTAGTTTATTTTGGCATCCGGATGATGATTCTAGCATGAAATTGCTTGGGCACCTGTTAATTTTTAAGATTTTGACACATTCAGCTCAAATGTACAATCATGCGCTAAAAACGCATTTAAAGCAATAAAAAGGTGATTATGGCTGTCAAACCTAAACCAAACGTTGTGCACTCAAATCTTTTGCTGTATTTAGTTTATTTTGGCATCCGGATGATGATTCTAGCATGAAATTGCTTGGGCACCTGTTAATTTTTAAGATTTTGACACATTCAGCTCAAATGTACACAATTGCTGATTATGGCTGTCAAATCTAAACCAAACGTTGTGCACTCAAATCTTTTGCTGTATTTAGTTTATTTTGGCATCCGGATGATGATTCTAGCATGAAATTGCTTGGGCACCTGTTAATTTTTAAGATTTTGACACATTCAGCTCAAATGTACAATCATGCGCTAAAAACGCATTTAAAGCAATAAAAAGGTGATTATGGCTGTCAAACCTAAACCAAACGTTGTGCACTCAAATCTTTTGCTGTATTTAGTTTATTTTGGCATCCGGATGATGATTCTAGCATGAAATTGCTTGGGCACCTGTTAATTTTTAAGATTTTGACACATTCAGCTCAAATGTACACAATTGCTGATTATGGCTGTCAAATCTAAACCAAACGTTGTGCACTCAAATCTTTTGCTGTATTTAGTTTATTTTGGCATCCGGATGATGATTCTAGCATGAAATTGCTTGGGCACCTGTTAATTTTTAAGATTTTGACACATTCAGCTCAAATGTACAATCATGCGCTAAAAACGCATTTAAAGCAATAAAAAGGTGATTATGGCTGTCAAACCTAAACCAAACGTTGTGCACTCAAATCTTTTGCTGTATTTAGTTTATTTTGGCATCCGGATGATGATTCTAGCATGAAATTGCTTGGGCACCTGTTAATTTTTAAGATTTTGACACATTCAGCTCAAATGTACAATCATGCGCTAAAAACGCATTTAAAGCAATAAAAAGGTGATTATGGCTGTCAAACCTAAACCAAACGTTGTGCACTCAAATCTTTTGCTGTATTTAGTTTATTTTGGCATCCGGATGATGATTCTAGCATGAAATTGCTTGGGCACCTGTTAATTTTTAAGATTTTGACACATTCAGCTCAAATGTACACAATTGCTGATTATGGCTGTCAAATCTAAACCAAACGTTGTGCACTCAAATCTTTTGCTGTATTTAGTTTATTTTGGCATCCGGATGATGATTCTAGCATGAAATTGCTTGGGCACCTGTTAATTTTTAAGATTTTGACACATTCAGCTCAAATGTACACAATTGCTGATTATGGCTGTCAAATCTAAACCAAACGTTGTGCACTCAAATCTTTTGCTGTATTTAGTTTATTTTGGCATCCGGATGATGATTCTAGCATGAAATTGCTTGGGCACCTGTTAATTTTTAAGATTTTGACACATTCAGCTCAAATGTACAATCATGCGCTAAAAACGCATTTAAAGCAATAAAAAGGTGATTATGGCTGTCAAACCTAAACCAAACGTTGTGCACTCAAATCTTTTGCTGTATTTAGTTTATTTTGGCATCCGGATGATGATTCTAGCATGAAATTGCTTGGGCACCTGTTAATTTTTAAGATTTTGACACATTCAGCTCAAATGTACACAATTGCTGATTATGGCTGTCAAATCTAAACCAAACGTTGTGCACTCAAATCTTTTGCTGTATTTAGTTTATTTTGGCATCCGGATGATGATTCTAGCATGAAATTGCTTGGGCACCTGTTAATTTTTAAGATTTTGACACATTCAGCTCAAATGTACAATCATGCGCTAAAAACGCATTTAAAGCAATAAAAAGGTGATTATGGCTGTCAAACCTAAACCAAACGTTGTGCACTCAAATCTTTTGCTGTATTTAGTTTATTTTGGCATCCGGATGATGATTCTAGCATGAAATTGCTTGGGCACCTGTTAATTTTTAAGATTTTGACACATTCAGCTCAAATGTACAATCATGCGCTAAAAACGCATTTAAAGCAATAAAAAGGTGATTATGGCTGTCAAACCTAAACCAAACGTTGTGCACTCAAATCTTTTGCTGTATTTAGTTTATTTTGGCATCCGGATGATGATTCTAGCATGAAATTGCTTGGGCACCTGTTAATTTTTAAGATTTTGACACATTCAGCTCAAATGTACACAATTGCTGATTATGGCTATCAAATCTAAACCAAACGTTGTGCACTCAAATCTTTTGCTGTATTTAGTTTATTTTGGCATCCGGATGATGATTCTAGCATGAAATTGCTTGGGCACCTGTTAATTTTTAAGATTTTGACACATTCAGCTCAAATGTACAATCATGCGCTAAAAACGCATTTAAAGCAATAAAAAGGTGATTATGGCTGTCAAACCTAAACCAAACGTTGTGCACTCAAATCTTTTGCTGTATTTAGTTTATTTTGGCATCCGGATGATGATTCTAGCATGAAATTGCTTGGGCACCTGTTAATTTTTAAGATTTTGACACATTCAGCTCAAATGTACACAATTGCTGATTATGGCTGTCAAATCTAAACCAAACGTTGTGCACTCAAATCTTTTGCTGTATTTAGTTTATTTTGGCATCCGGATGATGATTCTAGCATGAAATTGCTTGGGCACCTGTTAATTTTTAAGATTTTGACACATTCAGCTCAAATGTACAATCATGCGCTAAAAACGCATTTAAAGAAATAAAAAGGTGATTATGGCTGTCAAACCTAAACCAAACGTTGTGCACTCAAATCTTTTGCTGTATTTAGTTTATTTTGGCATCCGGATGATGATTCTAGCATGAAATTGCTTGGGCACCTGTTAATTTTTAAGATTTTGACACATTCAGCTCAAATGTACACAATTGCTGATTATGGCTGTCAAATCTAAACCAAACGTTGTGCACTCAAATCTTTTGCTGTATTTAGTTTATTTTGGCATCCGGATGATGATTCTAGCATGAAATTGCTTGGGCACCTGTTAATTTTTAAGATTTTGACACATTCAGCTCAAATGTACACAATTGCTGATTATGGCTGTCAAATCTAAACCAAACGTTGTGCACTCAAATCTTTTGCTGTATTTAGTTTATTTTGGCATCCGGATGATGATTCTAGCATGAAATTGCTTGGGCACCTGTTAATTTTTAAGATTTTGACACATTCAGCTCAAATGTACAATCATTCGCTAAAAACGCATTTAAAGCAATAAAAAGGTGATTATGGCTGTCAAACCTAAACCAAACGTTGTGCACTCAAATCTTTTGCTGTATTTAGTTTATTTTGGCATCCGGATGATGATTCTAGCATGAAATTGCTTGGGCACCTGTTAATTTTTAAGATTTTGACACATTCAGCTCAAATGTACACAATTGCTGATTATGGCTGTCAAATCTAAACCAAACGTTGTGCACTCAAATCTTTTGCTGTATTTAGTTTATTTTGGCATCCGGATGATGATTCTAGCATGAAATTGCTTGGGCACCTGTTAATTTTTAAGATTTTGACACATTCAGCTCAAATGTACAATCATGCGCTACAAACGCATTTAAAGCAATAAAAAGGTGATTATGGCTGTCAAACCAAAACCAAACGTTGTGCACTCAAATCTTTTGCTGTATTTAGTTTATTTTGGCATCCGGATGATGATTCTAGCATGAAATTGCTTGGGCACCTGTTAATTTTTAAGATTTTGACACATTCAGCTCAAATGTACACAATTGCTGATTATGGCTGTCAAATCTAAACCAAACGTTGTGCACTCAAATCTTTTGCTGTATTTAGTTTATTTTGGCATCCGGATGATGATTCTAGCATGAAATTGCTTGGGCACCTGTTAATTTTTAAGATTTTGACACATTCAGCTCAAATGTACAATCATGCGCTACAAACGCATTTAAAGCAATAAAAAGGTGATTATGGCTGTCAAACCAAAACCAAACGTTGTGCACTCAAATCTTTTGCTGTATTTAGTTTATTTTGGCATCCGGATGATGATTCTAGCATGAAATTGCTTGGGCACCTGTTAATTTTTAAGATTTTGACACATTCAGCTCAAATGTACACAATTGCTGATTATGGCTGTCAAATCTAAACCAAACGTTGTGCACTCAAATCTTTTGCTGTATTTAGTTTATTTTGGCATCCGGATGATGATTCTAGCATGAAATTGCTTGGGCACCTGTTAATTTTTAAGATTTTGACACATTCAGCTCAAATGTACAATCATGCGCTAAAAACGCATTTAAAGCAATAAAAAGATGATTATGGCTGTCAAACCTAAACCAAACTGTGCACTCAAATCTTTTGCTGTATTTAGTTTATTTTGGCATCCGGATGATGATTCTAGCATGAAATTGCTTGGGCACCTGTTAATTTTTAAGATTTTGACACATTCAGCTCAAATGTACACAATTGCTGATTATGGCTGTCAAATCTAAACCAAACGTTGTGCACTCAAATCTTTTGCTGTATTTAGTTTATTTTGGCATCCGGATGATGATTCTAGCATGAAATTGCTTGGGCACCTGTTAATTTTTAAGATTTTGACACATTCAGCTCAAATGTACAATCATGCGCTAAAAACGCATTTAAAGCAATAAAAAGGTGATTATGGCTGTCAAACCTAAACCAAACGTTGTGCACTCAAATCTTTTGCTGTATTTAGTTTATTTTGGCATCCGGATGATGATTCTAGCATGAAATTGCTTGGGCACCTGTTAATTTTTAAGATTTTGACACATTCAGCTCAAATGTACACAATTGCTGATTATGGCTGTCAAATCTAAACCAAACGTTGTGCACTCAAATCTTTTGCTGTATTTAGTTTATTTTGGCATCCGGATGATGATTCTAGCATGAAATTGCTTGGGCACCTGTTAATTTTTAAGATTTTGACACATTCAGCTCAAATGTACAATCATGCGCTAAAAACGCATTTAAAGCAATAAAAAGGTGATTATGGCTGTCAAACCTAAACCAAACGTTGTGCACTCAAATCTTTTGCTGTATTTAGTTTATTTTGGCATCCGGATGATGATTCTAGCATGAAATTGCTTGGGCACCTGTTAATTTTTAAGATTTTGACACATTCTGCTCAAATGTACACAATTGCTGATTATGGCTGTCAAATCTAAACCAAACGTTTTGCACTCAAATCTTTTGCTGTATTTAGTTTATTTTGGCATCCGGATGATGATTCTAGCATGAAATTGCTTGGGCACCTGTTAATTTTTAAGATTTTGACACATTCAGCTCAAATGTACAATCATGCGCTAAAAACGCATTTAAAGCAATAAAAAGGTGATTATGGCTGTCAAACCTAAACCAAACGTTGTGCACTCAAATCTTTTGCTGTATTTAGTTTATTTTGGCATCCGGATGATGATTCTAGCATGAAATTGCTTGGGCACCTGTTAATTTTTAAGATTTTGACACATTCAGCTCAAATGTACAATCATGCGCTACAAACGCATTTAAAGCAATAAAAAGGTGATTATGGCTGTCAAACCAAAACCAAACGTTGTGCACTCAAATCTTTTGCTGTATTTAGTTTATTTTGGCATCCGGATGATGATTCTAGCATGAAATTGCTTGGGCACCTGTTAATTTTTAAGATTTTGACACATTCAGCTCAAATGTACAATCATGCGCTACAAACGCATTTAAAGCAATAAAAAGGTGATTATGGCTGTCAAACCAAAACCAAACGTTGTGCACTCAAATCTTTTGCTGTATTTAGTTTATTTTGGCATCCGGATGATGATTCTAGCATGAAATTGCTTGGGCACCTGTTAATTTTTAAGATTTTGACACATTCAGCTCAAATGTACACAATTGCTGATTATGGCTGTCAAATCTAAACCAAACGTTGTGCACTCAAATCTTTTGCTGTATTTAGTTTATTTTGGCATCCGGATGATGATTCTAGCATGAAATTGCTTGGGCACCTGTTAATTTTTAAGATTTTGACACATTCAGCTCAAATGTACAATCATGCGCTAAAAACGCATTTAAAGCAATAAAAAGATGATTATGGCTGTCAAACCTAAACCAAACTGTGCACTCAAATCTTTTGCTGTATTTAGTTTATTTTGGCATCCGGATGATGATTCTAGCATGAAATTGCTTGGGCACCTGTTAATTTTTAAGATTTTGACACATTCAGCTCAAATGTACACAATTGCTGATTATGGCTGTCAAATCTAAACCAAACGTTGTGCACTCAAATCTTTTGCTGTATTTAGTTTATTTTGGCATCCGGATGATGATTCTAGCATGAAATTGCTTGGGCACCTGTTAATTTTTAAGATTTTGACACATTCAGCTCAAATGTACAATCATGCGCTAAAAACGCATTTAAAGCAATAAAAAGGTGATTATGGCTGTCAAACCTAAACCAAACGTTGTGCACTCAAATCTTTTGCTGTATTTAGTTTATTTTGGCATCCGGATGATGATTCTAGCATGAAATTGCTTGGGCACCTGTTAATTTTTAAGATTTTGACACATTCAGCTCAAATGTACACAATTGCTGATTATGGCTGTCAAATCTAAACCAAACGTTGTGCACTCAAATCTTTTGCTGTATTTAGTTTATTTTGGCATCCGGATGATGATTCTAGCATGAAATTGCTTGGGCACCTGTTAATTTTTAAGATTTTGACACATTCAGCTCAAATGTACAATCATGCGCTAAAAACGCATTTAAAGCAATAAAAAGGTGATTATGGCTGTCAAACCTAAACCAAACGTTGTGCACTCAAATCTTTTGCTGTATTTAGTTTATTTTGGCATCCGGATGATGATTCTAGCATGAAATTGCTTGGGCACCTGTTAATTTTTAAGATTTTGACACATTCAGCTCAAATGTACACAATTGCTGATTATGGCTGTCAAATCTAAACCAAACGTTGTGCACTCAAATCTTTTGCTGTATTTAGTTTATTTTGGCATCCGGATGATGATTCTAGCATGAAATTGCTTGGGCACCTGTTAATTTTTAAGATTTTGACACATTCAGCTCAAATGTACAATCATGCGCTAAAAACGCATTTAAAGCAATAAAAAGGTGATTATGGCTGTCAAACCTAAACCAAACGTTGTGCACTCAAATCTTTTGCTGTATTTAGTTTATTTTGGCATCCGGATGATGATTCTAGCATGAAATTGCTTGGGCACCTGTTAATTTTTAAGATTTTGACACATTCAGCTCAAATGTACAATCATGCGCTAAAAACGCATTTAAAGCAATAAAAAGGTGATTATGGCTGTCAAACCTAAACCAAACGTTGTGCACTCAAATCTTTTGCTGTATTTAGTTTATTTTGGCATCCGGATGATGATTCTAGCATGAAATTGCTTGGGCACCTGTTAATTTTTAAGATTTTGACACATTCAGCTCAAATGTACACAATTGCTGATTATGGCTGTCAAATCTAAACCAAACGTTGTGCACTCAAATCTTTTGCTGTATTTAGTTTATTTTGGCATCCGGATGATGATTCTAGCATGAAATTGCTTGGGCACCTGTTAATTTTTAAGATTTTGACACATTCAGCTCAAATGTACACAATTGCTGATTATGGCTGTCAAATCTAAACCAAACGTTGTGCACTCAAATCTTTTGCTGTATTTAGTTTATTTTGGCATCCGGATGATGATTCTAGCATGAAATTGCTTGGGCACCTGTTAATTTTTAAGATTTTGACACATTCAGCTCAAATGTACAATCATGCGCTAAAAACGCATTTAAAGCAATAAAAAGGTGATTATGGCTGTCAAACCTAAACCAAACGTTGTGCACTCAAATCTTTTGCTGTATTTAGTTTATTTTGGCATCCGGATGATGATTCTAGCATGAAATTGCTTGGGCACCTGTTAATTTTTAAGATTTTGACACATTCAGCTCAAATGTACACAATTGCTGATTATGGCTGTCAAATCTAAACCAAACGTTGTGCACTCAAATCTTTTGCTGTATTTAGTTTATTTTGGCATCCGGATGATGATTCTAGCATGAAATTGCTTGGGCACCTGTTAATTTTTAAGATTTTGACACATTCAGCTCAAATGTACAATCATGCGCTAAAAACGCATTTAAAGCAATAAAAAGGTGATTATGGCTGTCAAACCTAAACCAAACGTTGTGCACTCAAATCTTTTGCTGTATTTAGTTTATTTTGGCATCCGGATGATGATTCTAGCATGAAATTGCTTGGGCACCTGTTAATTTTTAAGATTTTGACACATTCAGCTCAAATGTACAATCATGCGCTAAAAACGCATTTAAAGCAATAAAAAGGTGATTATGGCTGTCAAACCTAAACCAAACGTTGTGCACTCAAATCTTTTGCTGTATTTAGTTTATTTTGGCATCCGGATGATGATTCTAGCATGAAATTGCTTGGGCACCTGTTAATTTTTAAGATTTTGACACATTCAGCTCAAATGTACACAATTGCTGATTATGGCTATCAAATCTAAACCAAACGTTGTGCACTCAAATCTTTTGCTGTATTTAGTTTATTTTGGCATCCGGATGATGATTCTAGCATGAAATTGCTTGGGCACCTGTTAATTTTTAAGATTTTGACACATTCAGCTCAAATGTACAATCATGCGCTAAAAACGCATTTAAAGCAATAAAAAGGTGATTATGGCTGTCAAACCTAAACCAAACGTTGTGCACTCAAATCTTTTGCTGTATTTAGTTTATTTTGGCATCCGGATGATGATTCTAGCATGAAATTGCTTGGGCACCTGTTAATTTTTAAGATTTTGACACATTCAGCTCAAATGTACACAATTGCTGATTATGGCTGTCAAATCTAAACCAAACGTTGTGCACTCAAATCTTTTGCTGTATTTAGTTTATTTTGGCATCCGGATGATGATTCTAGCATGAAATTGCTTGGGCACCTGTTAATTTTTAAGATTTTGACACATTCAGCTCAAATGTACAATCATGCGCTAAAAACGCATTTAAAGAAATAAAAAGGTGATTATGGCTGTCAAACCTAAACCAAACGTTGTGCACTCAAATCTTTTGCTGTATTTAGTTTATTTTGGCATCCGGATGATGATTCTAGCATGAAATTGCTTGGGCACCTGTTAATTTTTAAGATTTTGACACATTCAGCTCAAATGTACACAATTGCTGATTATGGCTGTCAAATCTAAACCAAACGTTGTGCACTCAAATCTTTTGCTGTATTTAGTTTATTTTGGCATCCGGATGATGATTCTAGCATGAAATTGCTTGGGCACCTGTTAATTTTTAAGATTTTGACACATTCAGCTCAAATGTACACAATTGCTGATTATGGCTGTCAAATCTAAACCAAACGTTGTGCACTCAAATCTTTTGCTGTATTTAGTTTATTTTGGCATCCGGATGATGATTCTAGCATGAAATTGCTTGGGCACCTGTTAATTTTTAAGATTTTGACACATTCAGCTCAAATGTACAATCATTCGCTAAAAACGCATTTAAAGCAATAAAAAGGTGATTATGGCTGTCAAACCTAAACCAAACGTTGTGCACTCAAATCTTTTGCTGTATTTAGTTTATTTTGGCATCCGGATGATGATTCTAGCATGAAATTGCTTGGGCACCTGTTAATTTTTAAGATTTTGACACATTCAGCTCAAATGTACACAATTGCTGATTATGGCTGTCAAATCTAAACCAAACGTTGTGCACTCAAATCTTTTGCTGTATTTAGTTTATTTTGGCATCCGGATGATGATTCTAGCATGAAATTGCTTGGGCACCTGTTAATTTTTAAGATTTTGACACATTCAGCTCAAATGTACAATCATGCGCTACAAACGCATTTAAAGCAATAAAAAGGTGATTATGGCTGTCAAACCAAAACCAAACGTTGTGCACTCAAATCTTTTGCTGTATTTAGTTTATTTTGGCATCCGGATGATGATTCTAGCATGAAATTGCTTGGGCACCTGTTAATTTTTAAGATTTTGACACATTCAGCTCAAATGTACACAATTGCTGATTATGGCTGTCAAATCTAAACCAAACGTTGTGCACTCAAATCTTTTGCTGTATTTAGTTTATTTTGGCATCCGGATGATGATTCTAGCATGAAATTGCTTGGGCACCTGTTAATTTTTAAGATTTTGACACATTCAGCTCAAATGTACAATCATGCGCTAAAAACGCATTTAAAGCAATAAAAAGATGATTATGGCTGTCAAACCTAAACCAAACTGTGCACTCAAATCTTTTGCTGTATTTAGTTTATTTTGGCATCCGGATGATGATTCTAGCATGAAATTGCTTGGGCACCTGTTAATTTTTAAGATTTTGACACATTCAGCTCAAATGTACACAATTGCTGATTATGGCTGTCAAATCTAAACCAAACGTTTTGCACTCAAATCTTTTGCTGTATTTAGTTTATTTTGGCATCCGGATGATGATTCTAGCATGAAATTGCTTGGGCACCTGTTAATTTTTAAGATTTTGACACATTCAGCTCAAATGTACAATCATGCGCTAAAAACGCATTTAAAGCAATAAAAAGGTGATTATGGCTGTCAAACCTAAACCAAACGTTGTGCACTCAAATCTTTTGCTGTATTTAGTTTATTTTGGCATCCGGATGATGATTCTAGCATGAAATTGCTTGGGCACCTGTTAATTTTTAAGATTTTGACACATTCAGCTCAAATGTACAATCATGCGCTACAAACGCATTTAAAGCAATAAAAAGGTGATTATGGCTGTCAAACCAAAACCAAACGTTGTGCACTCAAATCTTTTGCTGTATTTAGTTTATTTTGGCATCCGGATGATGATTCTAGCATGAAATTGCTTGGGCACCTGTTAATTTTTAAGATTTTGACACATTCAGCTCAAATGTACACAATTGCTGATTATGGCTGTCAAATCTAAACCAAACGTTGTGCACTCAAATCTTTTGCTGTATTTAGTTTATTTTGGCATCCGGATGATGATTCTAGCATGAAATTGCTTGTGCACCTGTTAATTTTTAAGATTTTGACACATTCAGCTCAAATGTACAATCATGCGCTAAAAACGCATTTAAAGCAATAAAAAGATGATTATGGCTGTCAAACCTAAACCAAACTGTGCACTCAAATCTTTTGCTGTATTTAGTTTATTTTGGCATCCGGATGATGATTCTAGCATGAAATTGCTTGGGCACCTGTTAATTTTTAAGATTTTGACACATTCAGCTCAAATGTACACAATTGCTGATTATGGCTGTCAAATCTAAACCAAACGTTGTGCACTCAAATCTTTTGCTGTATTTAGTTTATTTTGGCATCCGGATGATGATTCTAGCATGAAATTGCTTGGGCACCTGTTAATTTTTAAGATTTTGACACATTCAGCTCAAATGTACAATCATTCGCTAAAAACGCATTTAAAGCAATAAAAAGGTGATTATGGCTGTCAAACCTAAACCAAACGTTGTGCACTCAAATCTTTTGCTGTATTTAGTTTATTTTGGCATCCGGATGATGATTCTAGCATGAAATTGCTTGGGCACCTGTTAATTTTTAAGATTTTGACACATTCAGCTCAAATGTACACAATTGCTGATTATGGCTGTCAAATCTAAACCAAACGTTGTGCACTCAAATCTTTTGCTGTATTTAGTTTATTTTGGCATCCGGATGATGATTCTAGCATGAAATTGCTTGGGCACCTGTTAATTTTTAAGATTTTGACACATTCAGCTCAAATGTACAATCATGCGCTACAAACGCATTTAAAGCAATAAAAAGGTGATTATGGCTGTCAAACCAAAACCAAACGTTGTGCACTCAAATCTTTTGCTGTATTTAGTTTATTTTGGCATCCGGATGATGATTCTAGCATGAAATTGCTTGGGCACCTGTTAATTTTTAAGATTTTGACACATTCAGCTCAAATGTACACAATTGCTGATTATGGCTGTCAAATCTAAACCAAACGTTGTGCACTCAAATCTTTTGCTGTATTTAGTTTATTTTGGCATCCGGATGATGATTCTAGCATGAAATTGCTTGGGCACCTGTTAATTTTTAAGATTTTGACACATTCAGCTCAAATGTACAATCATGCGCTAAAAACGCATTTAAAGCAATAAAAAGATGATTATGGCTGTCAAACCTAAACCAAACTGTGCACTCAAATCTTTTGCTGTATTTAGTTTATTTTGGCATCCGGATGATGATTCTAGCATGAAATTGCTTGGGCACCTGTTAATTTTTAAGATTTTGACACATTCAGCTCAAATGTACACAATTGCTGATTATGGCTGTCAAATCTAAACCAAACGTTTTGCACTCAAATCTTTTGCTGTATTTAGTTTATTTTGGCATCCGGATGATGATTCTAGCATGAAATTGCTTGGGCACCTGTTAATTTTTAAGATTTTGACACATTCAGCTCAAATGTACAATCATGCGCTAAAAACGCATTTAAAGCAATAAAAAGGTGATTATGGCTGTCAAACCTAAACCAAACGTTGTGCACTCAAATCTTTTGCTGTATTTAGTTTATTTTGGCATCCGGATGATGATTCTAGCATGAAATTGCTTGGGCACCTGTTAATTTTTAAGATTTTGACACATTCAGCTCAAATGTACAATCATGCGCTACAAACGCATTTAAAGCAATAAAAAGGTGATTATGGCTGTCAAACCAAAACCAAACGTTGTGCACTCAAATCTTTTGCTGTATTTAGTTTATTTTGGCATCCGGATGATGATTCTAGCATGAAATTGCTTGGGCACCTGTTAATTTTTAAGATTTTGACACATTCAGCTCAAATGTACACAATTGCTGATTATGGCTGTCAAATCTAAACCAAACGTTGTGCACTCAAATCTTTTGCTGTATTTAGTTTATTTTGGCATCCGGATGATGATTCTAGCATGAAATTGCTTGTGCACCTGTTAATTTTTAAGATTTTGACACATTCAGCTCAAATGTACAATCATGCGCTAAAAACGCATTTAAAGCAATAAAAAGATGATTATGGCTGTCAAACCTAAACCAAACTGTGCACTCAAATCTTTTGCTGTATTTAGTTTATTTTGGCATCCGGATGATGATTCTAGCATGAAATTGCTTGGGCACCTGTTAATTTTTAAGATTTTGACACATTCAGCTCAAATGTACACAATTGCTGATTATGGCTGTCAAATCTAAACCAAACGTTGTGCACTCAAATCTTTTGCTGTATTTAGTTTATTTTGGCATCCGGATGATGATTCTAGCATGAAATTGCTTGGGCACCTGTTAATTTTTAAGATTTTGACACATTCAGCTCAAATGTACAATCATGCGCTAAAAACGCATTTAAAGCAATAAAAAGGTGATTATGGCTGTCAAACCTAAACCAAACGTTGTGCACTCAAATCTTTTGCTGTATTTAGTTTATTTTGGCATCCGGATGATGATTCTAGCATGAAATTGCTTGGGCACCTGTTAATTTTTAAGATTTTGACACATTCAGCTCAAATGTACACAATTGCTGATTATGGCTGTCAAATCTAAACCAAACGTTGTGCACTCAAATCTTTTGCTGTATTTAGTTTATTTTGGCATCCGGATGATGATTCTAGCATGAAATTGCTTGGGCACCTGTTAATTTTTAAGATTTTGACACATTCAGCTCAAATGTACAATCATGCGCTAAAAACGCATTTAAAGCAATAAAAAGGTGATTATGGCTGTCAAACCTAAACCAAACGTTGTGCACTCAAATCTTTTGCTGTATTTAGTTTATTTTGGCATCCGGATGATGATTCTAGCATGAAATTGCTTGGGCACCTGTTAATTTTTAAGATTTTGACACATTCAGCTCAAATGTACACAATTGCTGATTATGGCTGTCAAATCTAAACCAAACGTTGTGCACTCAAATCTTTTGCTGTATTTAGTTTATTTTGGCATCCGGATGATGATTCTAGCATGAAATTGCTTGGGCACCTGTTAATTTTTAAGATTTTGACACATTCAGCTCAAATGTACAATCATGCGCTAAAAACGCATTTAAAGCAATAAAAAGGTGATTATGGCTGTCAAACCTAAACCAAACGTTGTGCACTCAAATCTTTTGCTGTATTTAGTTTATTTTGGCATCCGGATGATGATTCTAGCATGAAATTGCTTGGGCACCTGTTAATTTTTAAGATTTTGACACATTCAGCTCAAATGTACACAATTGCTGATTATGGCTGTCAAACCTAAACCAAACGTTGTGCACTCAAATCTTTTGCTGTATTTAGTTTATTTTGGCATCCGGATGATGATTCTAGCATGAAATTGCTTGGGCACCTGTTAATTTTTAAGATTTTGACACATTCAGCTCAAATGTACACAATTGCTGATTATGGCTGTCAAATCTAAACCAAACGTTGTGCACTCAAATCTTTTGCTGTATTTAGTTTATTTTGGCATCCGGATGATGATTCTAGCATGAAATTGCTTGGGCACCTGTTAATTTTTAAGATTTTGACACATTCAGCTCAAATGTACAATCATGCGCTAAAAACGCATTTAAAGCAATAAAAAGGTGATTATGGCTGTCAAACCTAAACCAAACGTTGTGCACTCAAATCTTTTGCTGTATTTAGTTTATTTTGGCATCCGGATGATGATTCTAGCATGAAATTGCTTGGGCACCTGTTAATTTTTAAGATTTTGACACATTCAGCTCAAATGTACACAATTGCTGATTATGGCTGTCAAATCTAAACCAAACGTTGTGCACTCAAATCTTTTGCTGTATTTAGTTTATTTTGGCATCCGGATGATGATTCTAGCATGAAATTGCTTGGGCACCTGTTAATTTTTAAGATTTTGACACATTCAGCTCAAATGTACAATCATGCGCTACAAACGCATTTAAAGCAATAAAAAGGTGATTATGGCTGTCAAACCAAAACCAAACGTTGTGCACTCAAATCTTTTGCTGTATTTAGTTTATTTTGGCATCCGGATGATGATTCTAGCATGAAATTGCTTGGGCACCTGTTAATTTTTAAGATTTTGACACATTCAGCTCAAATGTACACAATTGCTGATTATGGCTGTCAAATCTAAACCAAACGTTGTGCACTCAAATCTTTTGCTGTATTTAGTTTATTTTGGCATCCGGATGATGATTCTAGCATGAAATTGCTTGGGCACCTGTTAATTTTTAAGATTTTGACACATTCAGCTCAAATGTACAATCATGCGCTAAAAACGCATTTAAAGCAATAAAAAGATGATTATGGCTGTCAAACCTAAACCAAACTGTGCACTCAAATCTTTTGCTGTATTTAGTTTATTTTGGCATCCGGATGATGATTCTAGCATGAAATTGCTTGGGCACCTGTTAATTTTTAAGATTTTGACACATTCAGCTCAAATGTACACAATTGCTGATTATGGCTGTCAAATCTAAACCAAACGTTGTGCACTCAAATCTTTTGCTGTATTTAGTTTATTTTGGCATCCGGATGATGATTCTAGCATGAAATTGCTTGGGCACCTGTTAATTTTTAAGATTTTGACACATTCAGCTCAAATGTACAATCATGCGCTAAAAACGCATTTAAAGCAATAAAAAGGTGATTATGGCTGTCAAACCTAAACCAAACGTTGTGCACTCAAATCTTTTGCTGTATTTAGTTTATTTTGGCATCCGGATGATGATTCTAGCATGAAATTGCTTGGGCACCTGTTAATTTTTAAGATTTTGACACATTCAGCTCAAATGTACACGATTGCTGATTATGGCTGTCAAATCTAAACCAAACGTTGTGCACTCAAATCTTTTGCTGTATTTAGTTTATTTTGGCATCCGGATGATGATTCTAGCATGAAATTGCTTGGGCACCTGTTAATTTTTAAGATTTTGACACATTCAGCTCAAATGTACAATCATGCGCTAAAAACGCATTTAAAGCAATAAAAAGGTGATTATGGCTGTCAAACCTAAACCAAACGTTGTGCACTCAAATCTTTTGCTGTATTTAGTTTATTTTGGCATCCGGATGATGATTCTAGCATGAAATTGCTTGGGCACCTGTTAATTTTTAAGATTTTGACACATTCAGCTCAAATGTACACAATTGCTGATTATGGCTGTCAAATCTAAACCAAACGTTGTGCACTCAAATCTTTTGCTGTATTTAGTTTATTTTGGCATCCGGATGATGATTCTAGCATGAAATTGCTTGGGCACCTGTTAATTTTTAAGATTTTGACACATTCAGCTCAAATGTACAATCATGCGCTAAAAACGCATTTAAAGCAATAAAAAGGTGATTATGGCTGTCAAACCTAAACCAAACGTTGTGCACTCAAATCTTTTGCTGTATTTAGTTTATTTTGGCATCCGGATGATGATTCTAGCATGAAATTGCTTGGGCACCTGTTAATTTTTAAGATTTTGACACATTCAGCTCAAATGTACAATCATGCGCTACAAACGCATTTAAAGCAATAAAAAGGTGATTATGGCTGTCAAACCAAAACCAAACGTTGTGCACTCAAATCTTTTGCTGTATTTAGTTTATTTTGGCATCCGGATGATGATTCTAGCATGAAATTGCTTGGGCACCTGTTAATTTTTAAGATTTTGACACATTCAGCTCAAATGTACACAATTGCTGATTATGGCTGTCAAATCTAAACCAAACGTTGTGCACTCAAATCTTTTGCTGTATTTAGTTTATTTTGGCATCCGGATGATGATTCTAGCATGAAATTGCTTGGGCACCTGTTAATTTTTAAGATTTTGACACATTCAGCTCAAATGTACAATCATGCGCTAAAAACGCATTTAAAGCAATAAAAAGATGATTATGGCTGTCAAACCTAAACCAAACTGTGCACTCAAATCTTTTGCTGTATTTAGTTTATTTTGGCATCCGGATGATGATTCTAGCATGAAATTGCTTGGGCACCTGTTAATTTTTAAGATTTTGACACATTCAGCTCAAATGTACACAATTGCTGATTATGGCTGTCAAATCTAAACCAAACGTTGTGCACTCAAATCTTTTGCTGTATTTAGTTTATTTTGGCATCCGGATGATGATTCTAGCATGAAATTGCTTGGGCACCTGTTAATTTTTAAGATTTTGACACATTCAGCTCAAATGTACAATCATGCGCTAAAAACGCATTTAAAGCAATAAAAAGATGATTATGGCTGTCAAACCTAAACCAAACTGTGCACTCAAATCTTTTGCTGTATTTAGTTTATTTTGGCATCCGGATGATGATTCTAGCATGAAATTGCTTGGGCACCTGTTAATTTTTAAGATTTTGACACATTCAGCTCAAATGTACACAATTGCTGATTATGGCTGTCAAATCTAAACCAAACGTTGTGCACTCAAATCTTTTGCTGTATTTAGTTTATTTTGGCATCCGGATGATGATTCTAGCATGAAATTGCTTGGGCACCTGTTAATTTTTAAGATTTTGACACATTCAGCTCAAATGTACAATCATTCGCTAAAAACGCATTTAAAGCAATAAAAAGGTGATTATGGCTGTCAAACCTAAACCAAACGTTGTGCACTCAAATCTTTTGCTGTATTTAGTTTATTTTGGCATCCGGATGATGATTCTAGCATGAAATTGCTTGGGCACCTGTTAATTTTTAAGATTTTGACACATTCAGCTCAAATGTACACAATTGCTGATTATGGCTGTCAAATCTAAACCAAACGTTGTGCACTCAAATCTTTTGCTGTATTTAGTTTATTTTGGCATCCGGATGATGATTCTAGCATGAAATTGCTTGGGCACCTGTTAATTTTTAAGATTTTGACACATTCAGCTCAAATGTACAATCATGCGCTACAAACGCATTTAAAGCAATAAAAAGGTGATTATGGCTGTCAAACCAAAACCAAACGTTGTGCACTCAAATCTTTTGCTGTATTTAGTTTATTTTGGCATCCGGATGATGATTCTAGCATGAAATTGCTTGGGCACCTGTTAATTTTTAAGATTTTGACACATTCAGCTCAAATGTACACAATTGCTGATTATGGCTGTCAAATCTAAACCAAACGTTGTGCACTCAAATCTTTTGCTGTATTTAGTTTATTTTGGCATCCGGATGATGATTCTAGCATGAAATTGCTTGGGCACCTGTTAATTTTTAAGATTTTGACACATTCAGCTCAAATGTACAATCATGCGCTAAAAACGCATTTAAAGCAATAAAAAGATGATTATGGCTGTCAAACCTAAACCAAACTGTGCACTCAAATCTTTTGCTGTATTTAGTTTATTTTGGCATCCGGATGATGATTCTAGCATGAAATTGCTTGGGCACCTGTTAATTTTTAAGATTTTGACACATTCAGCTCAAATGTACACAATTGCTGATTATGGCTGTCAAATCTAAACCAAACGTTTTGCACTCAAATCTTTTGCTGTATTTAGTTTATTTTGGCATCCGGATGATGATTCTAGCATGAAATTGCTTGGGCACCTGTTAATTTTTAAGATTTTGACACATTCAGCTCAAATGTACAATCATGCGCTAAAAACGCATTTAAAGCAATAAAAAGGTGATTATGGCTGTCAAACCTAAACCAAACGTTGTGCACTCAAATCTTTTGCTGTATTTAGTTTATTTTGGCATCCGGATGATGATTCTAGCATGAAATTGCTTGGGCACCTGTTAATTTTTAAGATTTTGACACATTCAGCTCAAATGTACAATCATGCGCTACAAACGCATTTAAAGCAATAAAAAGGTGATTATGGCTGTCAAACCAAAACCAAACGTTGTGCACTCAAATCTTTTGCTGTATTTAGTTTATTTTGGCATCCGGATGATGATTCTAGCATGAAATTGCTTGGGCACCTGTTAATTTTTAAGATTTTGACACATTCAGCTCAAATGTACACAATTGCTGATTATGGCTGTCAAATCTAAACCAAACGTTGTGCACTCAAATCTTTTGCTGTATTTAGTTTATTTTGGCATCCGGATGATGATTCTAGCATGAAATTGCTTGTGCACCTGTTAATTTTTAAGATTTTGACACATTCAGCTCAAATGTACAATCATGCGCTAAAAACGCATTTAAAGCAATAAAAAGATGATTATGGCTGTCAAACCTAAACCAAACTGTGCACTCAAATCTTTTGCTGTATTTAGTTTATTTTGGCATCCGGATGATGATTCTAGCATGAAATTGCTTGGGCACCTGTTAATTTTTAAGATTTTGACACATTCAGCTCAAATGTACACAATTGCTGATTATGGCTGTCAAATCTAAACCAAACGTTGTGCACTCAAATCTTTTGCTGTATTTAGTTTATTTTGGCATCCGGATGATGATTCTAGCATGAAATTGCTTGGGCACCTGTTAATTTTTAAGATTTTGACACATTCAGCTCAAATGTACAATCATGCGCTAAAAACGCATTTAAAGCAATAAAAAGGTGATTATGGCTGTCAAACCTAAACCAAACGTTGTGCACTCAAATCTTTTGCTGTATTTAGTTTATTTTGGCATCCGGATGATGATTCTAGCATGAAATTGCTTGGGCACCTGTTAATTTTTAAGATTTTGACACATTCAGCTCAAATGTACACAATTGCTGATTATGGCTGTCAAATCTAAACCAAACGTTGTGCACTCAAATCTTTTGCTGTATTTAGTTTATTTTGGCATCCGGATGATGATTCTAGCATGAAATTGCTTGGGCACCTGTTAATTTTTAAGATTTTGACACATTCAGCTCAAATGTACAATCATGCGCTAAAAACGCATTTAAAGCAATAAAAAGGTGATTATGGCTGTCAAACCTAAACCAAACGTTGTGCACTCAAATCTTTTGCTGTATTTAGTTTATTTTGGCATCCGGATGATGATTCTAGCATGAAATTGCTTGGGCACCTGTTAATTTTTAAGATTTTGACACATTCAGCTCAAATGTACACAATTGCTGATTATGGCTGTCAAATCTAAACCAAACGTTGTGCACTCAAATCTTTTGCTGTATTTAGTTTATTTTGGCATCCGGATGATGATTCTAGCATGAAATTGCTTGGGCACCTGTTAATTTTTAAGATTTTGACACATTCAGCTCAAATGTACAATCATGCGCTAAAAACGCATTTAAAGCAATAAAAAGGTGATTATGGCTGTCAAACCTAAACCAAACGTTGTGCACTCAAATCTTTTGCTGTATTTAGTTTATTTTGGCATCCGGATGATGATTCTAGCATGAAATTGCTTGGGCACCTGTTAATTTTTAAGATTTTGACACATTCAGCTCAAATGTACACAATTGCTGATTATGGCTGTCAAACCTAAACCAAACGTTGTGCACTCAAATCTTTTGCTGTATTTAGTTTATTTTGGCATCCGGATGATGATTCTAGCATGAAATTGCTTGGGCACCTGTTAATTTTTAAGATTTTGACACATTCAGCTCAAATGTACACAATTGCTGATTATGGCTGTCAAATCTAAACCAAACGTTGTGCACTCAAATCTTTTGCTGTATTTAGTTTATTTTGGCATCCGGATGATGATTCTAGCATGAAATTGCTTGGGCACCTGTTAATTTTTAAGATTTTGACACATTCAGCTCAAATGTACAATCATGCGCTAAAAACGCATTTAAAGCAATAAAAAGGTGATTATGGCTGTCAAACCTAAACCAAACGTTGTGCACTCAAATCTTTTGCTGTATTTAGTTTATTTTGGCATCCGGATGATGATTCTAGCATGAAATTGCTTGGGCACCTGTTAATTTTTAAGATTTTGACACATTCAGCTCAAATGTACACAATTGCTGATTATGGCTGTCAAATCTAAACCAAACGTTGTGCACTCAAATCTTTTGCTGTATTTAGTTTATTTTGGCATCCGGATGATGATTCTAGCATGAAATTGCTTGGGCACCTGTTAATTTTTAAGATTTTGACACATTCAGCTCAAATGTACAATCATGCGCTACAAACGCATTTAAAGCAATAAAAAGGTGATTATGGCTGTCAAACCAAAACCAAACGTTGTGCACTCAAATCTTTTGCTGTATTTAGTTTATTTTGGCATCCGGATGATGATTCTAGCATGAAATTGCTTGGGCACCTGTTAATTTTTAAGATTTTGACACATTCAGCTCAAATGTACACAATTGCTGATTATGGCTGTCAAATCTAAACCAAACGTTGTGCACTCAAATCTTTTGCTGTATTTAGTTTATTTTGGCATCCGGATGATGATTCTAGCATGAAATTGCTTGGGCACCTGTTAATTTTTAAGATTTTGACACATTCAGCTCAAATGTACAATCATGCGCTAAAAACGCATTTAAAGCAATAAAAAGATGATTATGGCTGTCAAACCTAAACCAAACTGTGCACTCAAATCTTTTGCTGTATTTAGTTTATTTTGGCATCCGGATGATGATTCTAGCATGAAATTGCTTGGGCACCTGTTAATTTTTAAGATTTTGACACATTCAGCTCAAATGTACACAATTGCTGATTATGGCTGTCAAATCTAAACCAAACGTTGTGCACTCAAATCTTTTGCTGTATTTAGTTTATTTTGGCATCCGGATGATGATTCTAGCATGAAATTGCTTGGGCACCTGTTAATTTTTAAGATTTTGACACATTCAGCTCAAATGTACAATCATGCGCTAAAAACGCATTTAAAGCAATAAAAAGGTGATTATGGCTGTCAAACCTAAACCAAACGTTGTGCACTCAAATCTTTTGCTGTATTTAGTTTATTTTGGCATCCGGATGATGATTCTAGCATGAAATTGCTTGGGCACCTGTTAATTTTTAAGATTTTGACACATTCAGCTCAAATGTACACGATTGCTGATTATGGCTGTCAAATCTAAACCAAACGTTGTGCACTCAAATCTTTTGCTGTATTTAGTTTATTTTGGCATCCGGATGATGATTCTAGCATGAAATTGCTTGGGCACCTGTTAATTTTTAAGATTTTGACACATTCAGCTCAAATGTACAATCATGCGCTAAAAACGCATTTAAAGCAATAAAAAGGTGATTATGGCTGTCAAACCTAAACCAAACGTTGTGCACTCAAATCTTTTGCTGTATTTAGTTTATTTTGGCATCCGGATGATGATTCTAGCATGAAATTGCTTGGGCACCTGTTAATTTTTAAGATTTTGACACATTCAGCTCAAATGTACACAATTGCTGATTATGGCTGTCAAATCTAAACCAAACGTTGTGCACTCAAATCTTTTGCTGTATTTAGTTTATTTTGGCATCCGGATGATGATTCTAGCATGAAATTGCTTGGGCACCTGTTAATTTTTAAGATTTTGACACATTCAGCTCAAATGTACAATCATGCGCTAAAAACGCATTTAAAGCAATAAAAAGGTGATTATGGCTGTCAAACCTAAACCAAACGTTGTGCACTCAAATCTTTTGCTGTATTTAGTTTATTTTGGCATCCGGATGATGATTCTAGCATGAAATTGCTTGGGCACCTGTTAATTTTTAAGATTTTGACACATTCAGCTCAAATGTACAATCATGCGCTACAAACGCATTTAAAGCAATAAAAAGGTGATTATGGCTGTCAAACCAAAACCAAACGTTGTGCACTCAAATCTTTTGCTGTATTTAGTTTATTTTGGCATCCGGATGATGATTCTAGCATGAAATTGCTTGGGCACCTGTTAATTTTTAAGATTTTGACACATTCAGCTCAAATGTACACAATTGCTGATTATGGCTGTCAAATCTAAACCAAACGTTGTGCACTCAAATCTTTTGCTGTATTTAGTTTATTTTGGCATCCGGATGATGATTCTAGCATGAAATTGCTTGGGCACCTGTTAATTTTTAAGATTTTGACACATTCAGCTCAAATGTACAATCATGCGCTAAAAACGCATTTAAAGCAATAAAAAGATGATTATGGCTGTCAAACCTAAACCAAACTGTGCACTCAAATCTTTTGCTGTATTTAGTTTATTTTGGCATCCGGATGATGATTCTAGCATGAAATTGCTTGGGCACCTGTTAATTTTTAAGATTTTGACACATTCAGCTCAAATGTACACAATTGCTGATTATGGCTGTCAAATCTAAACCAAACGTTGTGCACTCAAATCTTTTGCTGTATTTAGTTTATTTTGGCATCCGGATGATGATTCTAGCATGAAATTGCTTGGGCACCTGTTAATTTTTAAGATTTTGACACATTCAGCTCAAATGTACAATCATGCGCTAAAAACGCATTTAAAGCAATAAAAAGGTGATTATGGCTGTCAAACCTAAACCAAACGTTGTGCACTCAAATCTTTTGCTGTATTTAGTTTATTTTGGCATCCGGATGATGATTCTAGCATGAAATTGCTTGGGCACCTGTTAATTTTTAAGATTTTGACACATTCAGCTCAAATGTACACAATTGCTGATTATGGCTGTCAAATCTAAACCAAACGTTGTGCACTCAAATCTTTTGCTGTATTTAGTTTATTTTGGCATCCGGATGATGATTCTAGCATGAAATTGCTTGGGCACCTGTTAATTTTTAAGATTTTGACACATTCAGCTCAAATGTACAATCATGCGCTAAAAACGCATTTAAAGCAATAAAAAGGTGATTATGGCTGTCAAACCTAAACCAAACGTTGTGCACTCAAATCTTTTGCTGTATTTAGTTTATTTTGGCATCCGGATGATGATTCTAGCATGAAATTGCTTGGGCACCTGTTAATTTTTAAGATTTTGACACATTCAGCTCAAATGTACACAATTGCTGATTATGGCTGTCAAATCTAAACCAAACGTTGTGCACTCAAATCTTTTGCTGTATTTAGTTTATTTTGGCATCCGGATGATGATTCTAGCATGAAATTGCTTGGGCACCTGTTAATTTTTAAGATTTTGACACATTCAGCTCAAATGTACAATCATGCGCTAAAAACGCATTTAAAGCAATAAAAAGGTGATTATGGCTGTCAAACCTAAACCAAACGTTGTGCACTCAAATCTTTTGCTGTATTTAGTTTATTTTGGCATCCGGATGATGATTCTAGCATGAAATTGCTTGGGCACCTGTTAATTTTTAAGATTTTGACACATTCAGCTCAAATGTACACAATTGCTGATTATGGCTGTCAAACCTAAACCAAACGTTGTGCACTCAAATCTTTTGCTGTATTTAGTTTATTTTGGCATCCGGATGATGATTCTAGCATGAAATTGCTTGGGCACCTGTTAATTTTTAAGATTTTGACACATTCAGCTCAAATGTACACAATTGCTGATTATGGCTGTCAAATCTAAACCAAACGTTGTGCACTCAAATCTTTTGCTGTATTTAGTTTATTTTGGCATCCGGATGATGATTCTAGCATGAAATTGCTTGGGCACCTGTTAATTTTTAAGATTTTGACACATTCAGCTCAAATGTACAATCATGCGCTAAAAACGCATTTAAAGCAATAAAAAGGTGATTATGGCTGTCAAACCTAAACCAAACGTTGTGCACTCAAATCTTTTGCTGTATTTAGTTTATTTTGGCATCCGGATGATGATTCTAGCATGAAATTGCTTGGGCACCTGTTAATTTTTAAGATTTTGACACATTCAGCTCAAATGTACACAATTGCTGATTATGGCTGACAAATCTAAACCAAACGTTGTGCACTCAAATCTTTTGCTGTATTTAGTTTATTTTGGCATCCGGATGATGATTCTAGCATGAAATTGCTTGGGCACCTGTTAATTTTTAAGATTTTGACACATTCAGCTCAAATGTACAATCATGCGCTAAAAACGCATTTAAAGCAATAAAAAGGTGATTATGGCTGTCAAACCTAAACCAAACGTTGTGCTCTCAAATCTTTTGCTGTATTTAGTTTATTTTGGCATCCGGATGATGATTCTAGCATGAAATTGCTTGGGCACCTGTTAATTTTTAAGATTTTGACACATTCAGCTCAAATGTACACAATTGCTGATTATGGCTGTCAAATCTAAACCAAACGTTGTGCACTCAAATCTTTTGCTGTATTTAGTTTATTTTGGCATCCGGATGATGATTCTAGCATGAAATTGCTTGGGCACCTGTTAATTTTTAAGATTTTGACACATTCAGCTCAAATGAACAATCATGCGCTAAAAACGCATTTAAAGCAATAAAAAGGTGATTATGGCTGTCAAACCTAAACCAAACGTTGTGCACTCAAATCTTTTGCTGTATTTAGTTTATTTTGGCATCCGGATTATGATTCTAGCATGAAATTGCTTGGGCACCTGTTAATTTTTAAGATTTTGACACATTCAGCTCAAATGTACACAATTGCTGATTATGGCTGTCAAATCTAAACCAAACGTTGTGCACTCAAATCTTTTGCTGTATTTAGTTTATTTTGGCATCCGGATGATGATTCTAGCATGAAATTGCTTGGGCACCTGTTAATTTCTTAAGATTTTGACACATTCAGCTCAAATGTACAATCATGCGCTAAAAACGCATTTAAAGCAATAAAAAGGTGATTATGGCTGTCAAACCTAAACCAAACGTTGTGCACTCAAATCTTTTGCTGTATTTAGTTTATTTTGGCATCCGGATTATGATTCTAGCATGAAATTGCTTGGGCACCTGTTAATTTTTAAGATTTTGACACATTCAGCTCAAATGTACACAATTGCTGATTATGGCTGTCAATCTAAACCAAACGTTGTGCACTCAAATCTTTTGCTGTATTTAGTTTATTTTGGCATCCGGATGATGATTCTAGCATGAAATTGCTTGGGCACCTGTTAATTTCTTAAGATTTTGGACACATTCAGCTCAAATGTACAATCATGCGCTAAAAACGCATTTAAAGCAATAAAAAGGTGATTATGGCTGTCAAACCTAAACCAAACGTTGTGCACTCAAATCTTTTGCTGTATTTAGTTTTATTTTGGCATCCGGATTATGATTCTAGCATGAAATTGCTTGGGCACCTGTTAATTTTTAAGATTTTGACACATTCAGCTCAAATGTACACAATTGCTGATTATGGCTGTCAAATCTAAACCAAACGTTGTGCACTCAAATCTTTTGCTGTATTTAGTTTATTTTGGCATCCGGATGATGATTCTAGCATGAAATTGCTTGGGCACCTGTTAATTTTTAAGATTTGACACATTCAGCTCAAATGTACAATCATGCGCTAAAAACGCATTTAAAGCAATAAAAAGGTGATTATGGCTGTCAAACCTAAACCAAACGTTGTGCACTCAAATCTTTTGCTGTATTTAGTTTATTTTGGCATCCGGATGATGATTCTAGCATGAAATTGCTTGGGCAACCTGTTAATTTTTAAGATTTTGACACATTCAGCTCAAATGTACACAATTGCTGATTATGGCTGTCAAATCTAAACCAAACGTTGTGCACTCAAATCTTTTGCTGTATTTAGTTTATTTTGGCATCCGGATGATGATTCTAGCATGAAATTGCTTGGGCACCTGTTAATTTTTAAGATTTTGACACATTCAGCTCAAATGTACAATCATGCGCTAAAAACGCATTTAAAGCAATAAAAAGGTGATTATGGCTGTCAAACCTAAACCAAACGTTGTGCACTCAAATCTTTTGCTGTATTTAGTTTATTTTGGCATCCGGATGATGATTCTAGCATGAAATTGCTTGGGCACCTGTTAATTTTTAAGATTTTGACACATTCAGCTCAAATGTACACAATTGCTGATTATGGCTGTCAAATCTAAACCAAACGTTGTGCACTCAAATCTTTTGCTGTATTTAGTTTATTTTGGCATCCGGATGATGATTCTAGCATGAAATTGCTTGGGCACCTGTTAATTTTTAAGATTTTGACACATTCAGCTCAAATGTACAATCATGCGCTAAAAACGCATTTAAAGCAATAAAAAGGTGATTATGGCTGTCAAACCTAAACCAAACGTTGTGCACTCAAATCTTTTGCTGTATTTAGTTTATTTTGGCATCCGGATGATGATTCTAGCATGAAATTGCTTGGGCACCTGTTAATTTTTAAGATTTTGACACATTCAGCTCAAATGTACACAATTGCTGATTATGGCTGTCAAATCTAAACCAAACGTTGTGCACTCAAATCTTTTGCTGTATTTAGTTTATTTTGGCATCCGGATGATGATTCTAGCATGAAATTGCTTGGGCACCTGTTAATTTTTAAGATTTTGACACATTCAGCTCAAATGTACAATCATGCGCTACAAACGCATTTAAAGCAATAAAAAGGTGATTATGGCTGTCAAACCTAAACCAAAACGTTGTGCACTCAAATATTTTGCTGTATTTAGTTTATTTTGGCATCCGGATGATGATTCTAGCATGAAATTGCTTGGGCACCTGTTAATTTTTAAGATTTTGACACATTCAGCTCAAATGTACACAATTGCTGATTATGGCTGTCAAATCTAAACCAAACGTTGTGCACTCAAATCTTTTGCTGTATTTAGTTTATTTTGGCATCCGGATGATGATTCTAGCATGAAATTGCTTGGGCACCTGTTTAATTTTTAAGATTTGACACATTCAGCTCAAATGTACAATCATGCGCTAAAAACGCATTTAAAGCAATAAAAAGGTGATTATGGCTGTCAAACCTAAACCAAACGTTGTGCACTCAAATCTTTTGCTGTATTAGTTTATTTTGGCATCCGGATGATGATTCTAGCATGAAATTGCTTGGGCACCTGTTAATTTTTAAGATTTTGACACATTCAGCTCAAATGTACACAATTGCTGATTATGGCTGACAAATCTAAACCAAACGTTGTGCACTCAAATCTTTTGCTGTATTTAGTTTATTTTGGCATCCGGATGATGATTCTAGCATGAAATTGCTTGGGCACCTGTTAATTTTTAAGATTTTGACACATTCAGCTCAAATGTACAATCATGCGCTAAAAACGCATTTAAAGCAATAAAAAGGTGATTATGGCTGTCAAACCTAAACCAAAACGTTGTGCACTCAAATCTTTTGCTGTATTTAGTTTATTTTGGCATCCGGATGATGATTCTAGCATGAAATTGCTTGGGCACCTGTTAATTTTTAAGATTTTGACACATTCAGCTCAAATGTACACAATTGCTGATTATGGCTGTC